>NC_031773.1:68990721-69003866 GCF_001522545.3 Parus major | reverse complement strand
TATATATATATATATATATATAATTTACTATATGCTACCCTGCCTAGGAAAGGGAACAGGGGAGCTCGCTTGCCCTTTTAATTTCCTTTCTCACACTTTTGTCTACAGAAGCCTGCACCATAACTTCCTTAAAAAGCATTTTTATTTATTCCATGGTCATTTTTAGGCTGTTTGTTTTTAAGCAGTGTTCCTTGCAGAAGCAATCTGCTGTGCTTTGCTTGATACCATCACTAAACAGAGACGTGCTGTTGTATCTGATTAGAATTTTAATTGTACAAATGTAACCTTTGCCACGGCATTGTGCTCTTAAAGTGGTAAAATGATCCCTGCTGTGCTGCTGCCTGATAGTTTTCTCTTTTTAAAACCTGCATTGAGCAGTGTTACAGCAGTGCAAAACACAGATCAAGAAATTTGTATCCTGATGGACAGTTATCCCTTCAGGCACGAAAAATGCCAGTTTGACATCCTTTCCATGTCATGTATGAACATAGCAGAGTTCCAATAAAAATACTAATCAGTCAGGAATAAGAAATGTTACAGGACTGACAGATAACATTACATTTTTAAGGACCATGCAAAATTTAAAAGGAGGTTCAAACAAGATAAGATAGTTGCTCACAGCAGCTCAAAGTGACAAAGAAACTGGAAATAAGCTTCAGAATTTTAAGTGTAAGTACCTCCTACATATATGCTTGTATTCATAGGGAATATACTTTATTCACTAAAAATAGAAGAGCTTTTTGGTATAAAGTACAGGGCAGGGCTGGAAAGCTTATCCAGTCTGTCTGTCCATATCACCTGACCTAGGAAGGGATGCTGCTTCTCCTTCTCCCCGAGGTCCTTAGAGCACTGTGAGCACTGTAATCCCCAAAATGCTTGCACCAATTACAGCTCTCCTTGGGACTTTGCAGACTTCACAGGCCAGCAGGGACTTTATCAATTGCTGGGCAGCTAAACAGGTTACTGAAGGCAGATGTTTCCTGCTCTTTATTGAGACTCTCTGGGCCCCTAAATCTGGCAATGGCATCAGGCTCAAAGCTGAAAGCTGTGTTTGCATATGTTGTGTGACATGGTTTGGGACACCACTTGTTGGAGAAACTGTTTATAAACTGTAGACAGAGTGAATAATATAAAGTTTGAAATTCTGGGTCCTGTTCTGAGCCAGTTATAGTGATCTGAAGAACGAAATGACACAACAGGAAATGCAGAGTTAGTAAACAAAAATCGTGTATGTTCCACAGCAATTGTGTGGAGTCATCTTCTGACTGAGTTAGGAAAGAGAGTTTCTGGAAATTAATAATCCCTCAGGAAAAAGAGAATTCTGGTTAACTCTGGGTGCATTATGTAGAATTACATATGTGACATTCCTATTGATTTCATATCAGGAATAATTCTCAAGCAATGACTTATGAAACATGCCATTGTTCATGAATAAAAGTCAAACTGTTTAAAGCAATTCACTGGCAAGCTGCTGTATTGCTGCTGGGATATGGCTGCCTTCAGAAAAACATTCTAGAGAGGAAGTTTTTCTTACATTTATCACAGAACAATGTATTCAGGAGTAGTTAAGTCATGTGGGCATGGTCTTTACTGAGGTGGTGACAGACCTGCAGAATGAAAAAGTGAAATGAAGAGTGTGAAGAGTGTTCAGTTCCAGGTGAGGGAGTCACCGAGGGAAGATGTGGGTGCTGGAAGTGCCCAGCACTTGTCACCTCTGTTAGTTCCCTTCCTACAGTGCTGGTGTAGCTGAGCCTGCTGGGCAGGGCTGTCCCACAGCAAGCACATCTCAGAGCAGGGGGCTGATGCCTTGAGAGGCTCCCTGGAGCAGAGGCTGGACAGAGTTAAAGGAATAATGTGGGATAATATTTATTAAAAACCCTTCCAAAGGTTCACCTTGAGCAGTGCAAGAGCCTGGCTGTGGCTGTACCCAGGATGGATCCTGGGTCAGGAGTTTTCACACTTTGATCAGGTTTGGCCTATGTCCATATTGGGGTTAATTCTCCAATTACAGCTTCAGGTTATGCTGAAGATTTCTCCCCTCAGTTCACTGTTGTTTAAACATTTTGGGGCTGAAGCTGCAATGATGTCCTCGGTTCTGGGGCTGGAAATTGTCGTGTCTGCCCGAGCTGTGAGGAGAACTTGCCGACACTTTATGTGAAGCTCAGAGTTCCATCCTGATGCAGTGCAGGATCTGGAAAACAGGAGAGCTGAAAGCTCAGGTGTCAGTGGTGACGGTGTGTCTGTGTGTCCTTGCAGCTGCACGATGAGCTGGAGAAGGGGGAGAGGGAGAACGCGGAGCTGCAGGAGTTCGCCAACGCCATCCTGCAGCAGATCGCGGATCACTGCCCCGACATCCTGGAGCAGGTCGTCAACGCCCTGGAGGAGTCCTCCTGACCTCCACCAGTCCTCCTGGCCACCAGTCCACAGAGCAGCACACCAGCAGCCAAGCCCAGTCAGTCCACGGAGCCGTGGGAGTGGAGAGCAATGTGAAAGACAGAACGTGGAATAGAAACTTCCGGTGCACCTTTGACAAAGAAAACAAAGGCAAAAAAAAACCCTTCTAAAAACTTCATGCTCTCTAGGTTCTTCCAGTCTATGATTAATCAGCCATTTTTGTATTCATCTTTTCACTGCCTTTCTACTTTAGAACCCAGTTCCTCAGTGACTTTGTTGGTTGTGACTTTTGGATACAGCTAAGCAGAGCTCTTCCAAGTCTACTGAGCAAAGAAGAGGGGATCCACTGAACACAAGCAGCTCTAGTTCTCCATGAGGTTGCAGAAGAGTAGCCCTCACCTTTCATTAATACATTGCTTTTTCCTTCTTATCTTCTTCCCTTCTTCCTGTTTTTTATTTTCATGAAAGCTGAAGGCCTGAATTTCTTAGTGCTAAAGCCAAACCTGAGTGTGCCCTGATTATGGCTCATGACTGGCCAGCATCAGCTAGCTCAGGTCTTGCTGCCTGTCTCAATGCTTCTTATGTTCTTAAATAACAGAGTGAGGAGAGGAAAGTTTCCCTACTTGCTCCTGTTTCATCTAGCAGCTGGGGAGAAAAGGTAGGGATACTGGTACTTTCTGTTTACTTAACTTGGGTTTTGATTGTTCACTGGTCTGACTCTGAAGTGCTAGGTGGGGCATTTTTTTGAGGTAACTGTTTTCATCTGTTGATTTTGGGGGGGATTTTAGATGAGTTTTCTCATCATAGTTCTGTGTCTCCTAAGTTCTTACTTTATAGAGAGCTCTCTCCCTTGGAGCAGGTGTGGTCAACAGGTCAGTTCCCAGCTTTAACTTGTATAGTTTGTCCAGTTTTTCAGGCCATAACTTTGTGAACACTAGCTGTCATCAGAATAGTCTTAGGCATTCTGTAAATGAGAAATTTGCATCATTTAGCTTAAAAGTAGAATTTTAAAGCTAAGTTAGGTAAATCAGTAGCATAGTCCTTACTATAATTATAATTTAATTTATTTTTGTTTAGCTTACATTGAATTTGAGTTCAGAGCAATAACCCTTATGAAGAGGAGCATCTCTGCTGGAGTTGGCACCCAGCTGAGTAGATAGGTGTAAAATCACAGCTTTACTTAAACCAGTGCAATTCTTCTGTGTGTGTGAGAGGCCTTAGTTCTATTCCCATCCACCTTCAACACTCGTTACAGCTCCTGCTGATAGGTAACATGACCTGAAATCCCAGGTCAGTTTGTCATTGTAGCAAGTCAGAAATCCTATTTTATGAGTAGGGCTTGGGTGTTCATTCTTGGGCTATGCATTAATGGGGAGACACGTTTTTTCCTGGCTGCCAGTGGTTATGTGTGTCTGGGGGCATCTGCAGGACAGAACCCTGTAACACGTCCCCACGTCCTCCTCAAAGGAGCTGCTGCCTTTGGCTGGCTCATATTCACTTCAGAGAGCGAGGGGAAGGCAAAAGGAGACCAAATATCAACACAGCACTGGAAGAAATCCTGGTTTTCTAGTCACTAGCTAATTATGGATCCCCTCAGTAAACTTCCCATTCAGAGCTGCAGTTTAATTCCATGTGGCTTACTACACTTTGGGCTTAATCACTAGGCTGTTAGCTAAGGAAAATGTTGCAGGCCCTTTCAAGAAAACTGCATTTCTTGTGTCTCTCAGATCCACAGCACAGCTCACCTGTAGGTCTTCCACACCTTGTTTTTATCTTTAGAAGTGACCAATGGCTTCCAGCAGAAAGGAGATCAGCAAAAGTTTGAGTAAGGGAAGATGTACCCTGTAGATCTTCCAAACAAGAACTGAAAATTGGGAAAAACTAAAACTTTACGTAGGCTCTATTGGGAATTAGCTGATTTAAAATAAATCACATCCCCATTGATTCTACTGTAATAATTCAGCAGAAGGAGCTGCATTCATAGCCAGGGTGTCTAGGAAGAAGTCTCAAAAAAAGAGGCAATTTTCAACTTTTGCAACTTTGGAATTGCCAGTGCTTTGCAAATCAGGAGAGCTAGCTTTAGTTCTTCCTGTCATAGCAGCCTGTGTCTGAAGCTTTTTTTGTGTGTCATTTGTGAGGGGAGTAATGGGAACCTGAATGTGTGGAGGGGGGGAATGCCGGAAGGCCAGCAGACAGTGACTGTACACACTGCTGGGCCCTGCCTCATGCCAGAACCACCCCTTTGCTCCCATTATTTGAGTCAGCACGTTTCGATAGGAGCTGTTGTTTTGAAATCTTTCCTCTTGCTTTTTCTTCATCACCCCTAATTACTCACTCAAGGAATTTAATGCCGCCTGTAAAAGCATCAGAGCCATCAGCCCAGCATCATCGGCCACCGCCACCCCTCCTGACTCTCTCATTAACTTATATGGTCAAACCTCCAGCTGCCCTGGTTCCCTGCTGTAAAACAATCCTTCCTCTGTGAGAAGCTGTGGAATTTCCCTTATCGATGGTTCAAATGACTCCTGCTTGTAAACCTCTTACTGAGATGTTCCTTGATAGCGTTTCTGCTGGAGGCAGGGGGAGGGGATGGGAGCCAGGGGCCATCACTTCGGGCTGTTATTTCAATTCCCTGGCTCTCCTGCCTTGCCCACACATGGCAGGGAAGTGCTGCTGCTCCCTCAGCATCTCCAAGTCAGCTTGTGGCTGCATTTCTGTAGTTCAGAGTGCCCCAGGCGAAGGCCCGGTGCTGTCACGGCAGCGTGTGCAGGATCTGTGTGTCGGCAGCCCGGTGAAGCTCGCTGTTTACACATCTCCCATCCTCTTCCCAGGGAGGATTCGTCAAGCCTGGCTGGTTTTCACGCTGGCCATTTGGTCCTTTATCTGCCAGCCACACACCTGCTGTTCCTTCCATCTGAATTGTTGGGCCCTGGCGATTTTCTCGTTAACCACTGCTATCTCCTAGGTCTTGTAGGCTTCCCATCTTAAAGATTGATCTCTGTAAAGTGCTTTCAGGGAGGGAGCAGATCTCCTTCAGGAACAATCTTGATCCAACTTGATCTCCACTGAACTGTTTCAGGTAATCTCTGATCCTGTGTCAGCAGAGATCCTGTGGTGAACAGCTCGAGGAGCTTTGGGCTTTGGGAGGTACTGCTGGCCACCATTTAGTGCTGAACATGACCACTGAAAGCTTTTTCTTTTCCCTTGTATGGAGTGCCACACCACTGGCCTTAAGGCAACAAAGGGATTTTATCCTCATAACCCATCATGGAATTGAATATGAGGCACATGGGAGAAGGGCCTTATGTGGCATACCCTGCAGTGCTGATCCAGCTGCCTAACCCACCACTGCTCTTTTAGGATTGTATTCCCAAGTGTCAGCAGCCAGGCCGATGCAGTTTCCTACCACAGCAGTCCTGCAGTGCAGCAGCTCTAGGAAATCAGGGGCCTTTCCCAGGGACCCCAGGGAAATTTGCTCTTTCTTCTCCTGTTGAATGAAGCTCCATTTTCTCCAGGAGCTGTGGAAGTTTCAGCTGCTTTGATGCTACTTTTTTTCCTTCTGAGCTTCTCTTCATTTGTAGAGAAGCTGAGAGATGTAAGGACTCTAGGAGCTGTTTGTAGGACATTAATAAGGTCATTTTGGCAGGGTTTGGGCTAAAAAATAACTGAAGCCTGAAGCCCAATGTACACTGCAAAAGCTGACACTGCAACCACACTTGTTCACGATATCCACCAGTCCAAGTCCATATTTTCCTCTGAATCCAACCTCATGTAAAACACTAAAAGGACATAACACTAGAATTGCAGGGTGAGGACATGAGCACTGTTTGCCATTGGAAGAAGAATTACCTGGCATGCTCCCAGATGAAGCTCTAAGCTTCTCCAAGTACTCTCTCTCGTTTTGACTGCCTTTAACCAGCTTTCACTCCAGAAAATGCCAAACCCTCCTTGGAGTATCCAGTTTTTGCCAAGTCCTGGGGACAGAAGGTCTGACGTGACGCGCGGAACCCCGTACGCCGTTTCTCGTTGCACGGCTGGAATATCCCTTCTCTAGAAAATTTCCTGGTACTTTTGGGCTCTGAAATTTGCACAAGGGAGCATAAATGTCATAGATCTTGCAGAGATAACCCTGGTTTTTGAACCAAAGGGGCACCTCTTTTCATTTGCCCTGTAATTCCCACCCGTTCTGCTGCTAGGGCTCAATTTGTTGGGAAATTTTCACATCTGAAGAGGGTTGATAGGGTTGAGTCCCCACTCCTGTACTAATTGCCAATAGCTGCCACTGCAGGGCTCTTTACAAAGGATGTAGAGTCATGCTCTGATACCATTTTAAAGCAAAAAATGTCACTCTATACGTAACACGTACGTCCCTCGAATGACTCCAGTGAAGTGCTGAAGGGAAAAGTACAATCAAGGCATCTGATACTGAGAGGAAGCCTCTCCTCAGCTCCACGCCAGCACTGGAAGAGGGACCTGGAGAGGCTGTGGAAGGCTGTGGATAACCAACACTCAGTGTGGATAACCAACACTGCCCCAGCGGGGTGGGAGGGTCGGGCACGGGGCACCAGGGGCCAACTCTGCTGACCCCTCTCATCCGCGTGGTGAGGAAGAGGAGTGTCAGGGGGTTTTTTTAAACACAACAATGTTTTTAATTGTTTTTTCCACAAAAAAATGGAAGGAACCTTATGCAACAGCAGATCCTTCTGAACAAAATGGCTGTGTCCACTGACTATTTTTAAAACAAAAAAAACAAAAAAAAAAAAAAAAAGAAAAAAAAGAGAAAAACTGTTTCAAAACTTTTTAGTGTCAAAAGCATAAACTCAGAAATCCTGACTTTTTCCAGTGTGTGTGGTGAGTGCTGTAACCCTGTCATCAGTATCTCCCCTGACTTTTTCAGGGGTGTTTTTTTCTCCTGTTTTGTTTTCTGCTTGTCGATATTGTCTGTGTGGTCCTAAGGCTGGGGCAGTTACCAACAATGTGTGTCTGTTGTCAGATTGAAAAAAAAAAAAAAGATAGTAGTAGAACTGAAAAAGATGTGTTTTAAAAAATATATAAAAATAAATTTCATTAAAAGGAATTCAAGTAAAGAAGCAACAAAGCCATGACTCCTCCTCTCAGGATTGTACAGAAAAGGATTTGTGGGCTTATAATTATAACCAGTTGCCTTTCACAGGCTTTTGAGGTCCAAGGCAGCTTGGCCTCTTAGGAAATGTTACAAACCCTGTATAAATTCCTGCTTTCCCAGGTTTATACTGTACATGTGTAAGACAGAAATGGGCAGAATGAAACAGTGTTTTGGAACTCAGTCTTTTCTGGTGACAGTTATCAACACCAGGTGTCCCCTAAAATGGGAACCACAGATGTGAATGGGCCAAAAGCAGTGGACAAATGTTCTGTGTTCTCCATCCCACCCCTTATGGCAGGGACACAATCAAGTGAAGACCAGCTAGTGCAGGTAGTTGTGTGTAGGTTCATTCTCAAGGTTGGGTTTCCTTGCCTCTGGTGTTGGTACCCAAGCGTTTTGGGGCAGGAAAGGACCAGCAGCCACTTTCTGCTCTGGATGTACCAAGGACTTGCATTGCTTGAAAGGAGCAACATGAGGTTAAACTGGTGTGTAAAGTTAACAAAAAACCCCTGACAAATGGCTTTACCTATGAACACAGGTAAACAATTTCAGTAAGCAGATGTATTTTTATTTGTGTTGTTTGTCCCCATTTTGCAAGCTAGGTTCACATCTTGAAAACCAAGTCCATTTGGTTTTAAGTAGGTATTCCCATTAGGCTCTTGGTGCTTTGGTAGGGCTTTTTGTTCAAAATATTGGCTTCTTCCACTTGGAAACTAGCAAAAAATGGATCCATTGGTCATGTATACTTCTATTTGTTATAAAATGTGGTTACCTTAAAAACCAAATTTGAAGCCAAATTTTAAAAGTAGACATTGTTGCTTTTATCTGCCCCATCTTCCCAGCCCTCTGCAGACAAGGCCAAGTCCTCCCTGCCCAGGGGTGGCTGCATTTGGCCCCTCATTACACACTCATGACAGTATAACTGGGGAGGCTCTCGTGTAAGATGCCTTTATTTGTTCAGATGCTGGAGGAGGACGAATCCAATGGGACCACAAACAGGGGAATAACTTCTGTGCTAGCCCAACATGCTGCTCCAAGCCCACTAAAACAGTAAATTGCCGTTTCCTTCCAAGGCAGCGAATGAGGAGAGCTGCACAAATCATCTGTGGAGTTGGGTTCTGGGGGATGCTCCCTGCACTCCACACACACAGATCTCTCATTTGCTTTGGAAGAGACGTGTTGCACTTTAGTGGAGGGGGAGGCAGGCTTTAGGGATGGGATCTAGTGTACTTGAATTCCTTTTGGAAATGACAGCAGCGGGAGACATTGGTGTCCGTGATGCAAGTGCGCACGCTGCCTTCAACTTGTATGTGTTTTATTGCTGGAGTCATGTTACTGACAGGATAATGAAATTGCAAAGAAAATGTGTTATATTCAACTTTGCCTTGATAATATAAACACTTTGTTCTTTTTTTTTTTTCTTCTTCTTTTTTTATTCACAGACTAAGTTCATCAGGAAATTATAAAATTATTTAAAAATTCTGTGCCGTGTTTTGATTTCAGCGTGTGTTGTTTGGTGTCCTCTCCTGCGTGCCCAGGGTGGGAGGACAGGTAGGAGGGCTGAATGGCTGCAGGGCTGTTCCCTGAGACCAAGCTTGAGGTCCCAGTTGTTGGGGACGAGCGTGCTGCACCACGTCCCTGGCAGGGCTGATGGGCACAGCTGGGGCTGCCTACAAGGTGAAGGTGAGGCACTGGCAATCCCAGGGGTGTCCCAGGTACCCCTCACACGTCAGGTGAGTGGAGATAAAACATCTGCTGCTTCAGTCAGCTGTTCCCTTTGTCTCTCCTGCCTGTTTTCCAAGTCAGTGACTTAAATGTTGCTAATGGGTGACTGAATTCCAGATGTGCATCCCGTGTTGAGTCAGCGTGGGGATCGCATCTTCCAGAGCAACGTGCCCGGAAAGCCTTGCTGTGGAAAGGCCAGCAGGGCTGTCCTGCTGAAGATGTTCCTGGTGAAACCTGGATGTGGGTCCTGTCCCTCAGGAGCAGAGGAGAGTCGTGGCTTTGTGACACAGGATGAGCTGTGCTCCCTGCAGCGCTGGCGGAAATGGGCTCTACCCAGTGTCCAGTCTCCAGATGTGTTCTGATGACATGGGAAATTGCCTGAGTAATGTCACCATAAAAATCTCATTTTTCTGCTGGTTTTGACTGTTCTAAAGAGAATAGCATTGCAACACTGGGTCCCACTGGTAGAACAATGTCCATGCTAAACACACTCCACCAGATTCTCCGCAGCTATCCTCAAGCCCTGACAGCACAGACCTCCCCAAGCTGGGACACTTTCTAACCAGTTTCTCTCCGTTTCTTTTTCCTTCTGTCTGTACAGCCAGTTTTTCTCTCGACTTTCTTGCTGGCCTTGTCCCTTCTGCCTTCCCTCAATTCATCATTTCATGAGGCTCTTGAGGTCCTGACTCGTTGTTTCAGTACAAGTGACCACATGTGTAACAGGAACAGGCATCCTGATCTCAGTGCCTGGACGCTCCCCTCCCCTCTGCTGGTTGGATTTCAATCACTTGGGCTTCAATCAGGCACGTAAAGCAGTGTGTGGAAAAAGGATGCATGGGGATTAAGGGTCTCAGGAGCTTTGAAAGGAAGAGTCCATCAGCCCCTTGGTTCCCAGTCTGGTTTATGTTCACTTGAGCGTCTTTGGCTGAGAAGGGGATTCGTGATTCCTGTCAGGCCAGGGTGTGCCTGGCTTCTGCAGCACAGTCCAGATCAGCTGAATGAAACCACATGCCACATAAATTTAACCAGTTACTGCACAGCAGGGTACCCACCAGCCTGCTAATGGCACGAACACCACTGCTGAAGGACCTGTCTTTTTTGAAGGAGCAGTGAAAGGGCAGGAGTCTGGGTGTGGGTCAGCACATCTGCAGGGAGAGCAGCACATCTGCAGGGAGAGCAGCACATCTGCAGGGAGAGCTGAGCTGAGCTCTGCAGCCCACGCTGGCTCTGCTGCTGGGTGAGTTGCAGGGCCATGTCCCCACAGGCTGACTCATGTTTTGGATGGCCCAGAACAATAACACTCTTCGTGCTGAAAAGAGAAGATGCCAAACGCCTTTTGTGCCTTATCAGGTTACATTTTATGCATTGTGCAGTAAAACACGAGGCATCCAAACAGAACTGTCTGTGTTGACTGCAGCTACTGTGACACTGAACAGGCAAGGCAGCAGTGGAAACAGCAAATGGTCAGCCCTGGGATCAAGCACACACACAGATTTGGAAGGTTTTCCTTTGCAGATAGGTTCATAGAGGTGTGCACAGCCTCGGTGTTGCCCAGCTCCTGATTAAATATGGCTCTTCTGCAGTGCCCTAGCCAGGATGACTTGGGAAAACCTGTTTTTCTAAGTCACACCAGTCAGGGAAACTGCTGAAACCACATCTGCAATCCACTGGGAGAAGTGGTTCCTACCTATTTAGGATCTCTTGTTTCTGACAGGATCTGCTGTGCTGCTGATGCCTTTTGCTTATGTGGGTTGAAGCTGTAGGGCTGCATCAGCCAGCCCAAAGATTACCCCAAAACAGTAATTAAAGCCAATTGCCCGTGCTAATGATCTGTATGTGACTAGTGGCCTTTAGAGTGGCATTTTGAGACATCAAGTAGATCTTCTCACTGGGCTTCAGGATGCTTAGAAACCTCAGGAAAATAGGAAACCTCCTCTTTCTTTAATGACTTTAAAAACCCTCAAACTCAAGCAGGGCATATGACCTGGGAAACCAAATGTTTTGTAGGTGGATATACTAAAATTAGGTGCAAACAACTTTTTTGCATATTGAACAAACAGAGCCCTACACCTTGTGTTGGTAGAGCTTATTTCTGAATATCCTGGTGATGTATTGAAAAACGTAAGTGGAACAGCTGGGACCAGCTTGGGTGTAGCTGTGGGGTTTCAGCAAGTGATTCTCAGGGTGTGGGCTTTAAGTCCATCTGGTTTTAAGTACATGAGCAGTAGCTTTTCACAATGTTTACAACTGCAAACATTAAAACTGTTCCAGAAGGTTGACTAAGAAGTTAAATATTTAGGCCCAGGTACTGCAGGCCATTTGTGTGAAGCTGTCGCTTACTTCAGTGGGAATTCAGCTCCAAAAATGTCTGTGGACACAAATCTTGTGACAAGGCAAGTTAAAAAAACCTTTGGCTTCTTTATGTATTGCTTAAAAGGATGGGTGGCTGCTGTAGCTCCAAATCCATCCTAGAAGGATTTTTGTCCAGCTTGAGTAAACCCTTCATTTTCTGTAAGGGCACACCATTTGGGGGAACCACAAGTCTTGGAATGCATATGAACACTCTTAAGCTTTCTTATATAATGCACAGAGGCTGGTTTTAGCTTTAGGCAGTGTATCCTCTTGTAGCCCAGTGCCCTGAAGTGCACATGTGCATATATGTGTCTGTGCCCATCTGTGTGATCCCAGATGAACACACAGAGCTGCCCGCTGGAAACCATGCTTCAGGAGCACCAAACCTGCAGTGGCAAATTAGAAAATCTGTGTGACTTCATGCCTCATATGTCCATGAGGCCATTTTCAGTGAGGTATTTATGTAACTGTTTTTTGCCACATGCTTCTGTCATTAGGTGTGCAGGATGAATCGATTTCTTCAAACTGGTAATTGTACAAATTGTACAAATTGTACAAACCCCACCACTGGTGCCACCCAAGACCAGCAGATCTTGTCACAAGCCTCCCATTACTTTGGTTCTTTAAATTGTCCCTCATGCTGCTGGTAGCTTAGACATTAGGAGGGCTGCTCCTGATGTGCTGTTGGTCCCTGGGCATTCCAGCAATTCCCCATGCCCATATGTCTGACCTGTAATTGCCCCACTTATTTCTGGTGGGTTTGACAATCCAGCTCTTCACCTAGCAAAGAGGAGTTCTGTTTCTTCAGCCATAGAGCTGAGCATTAACTGTGATCAGACACCATAGAGTGCCTGAGGCTTGTCAGGAATTCAAAGACTTGGAGATGGGATTTGACATTAAGGTGGAGCTAAACGGATGTTCTTCCTCTGTTCTTCCTTATGGTCTACAAAGCACATGGACTTTCCCAGCCAGGTCATTCCTGGCAGCACCACAAGCCTTTCCAAGGTCCCATATGAAATATTTGAGAATACCTGACAGCTGAAGTGACTGTCACTCAGAAGGGGCTCATGTTTGCAGACACTTGTAGGCTACAGTTGCAAAGAGCTCCAAAATGCTGCATCAGATCCTCAGTGACTGGACAATGTGCAATATTTGCATGTGGGATTCAAAGACTGAGTGCAAAGGGCAGAAGGAGGTAAATTTAATTTCAGCATCTCATTTTTTTTAGTCCCCACATGACTTCAACCAGCAGTTCATGCCATTCATCTATGATTTAATCAATTTAACATTAATAGTTGCTATGAGTATGGTGGTGGTGGTGATGAGTGAAGTTTGAGAAAGTTCCTCCTATATATTAATACATATATATATCAATATATATATATTGAGATATATTTATCAATAGATACATTATCTATCTATAGATATATATAATATAGATATATTATCTATTATCTATCTATAGATATATTGATACATATCAATATATAGATTGAATAGATCTATCTATTCAATAGATTCAATTAATTTCTATCTATATAGACATAGA
>NC_031773.1:68986278-68990531 GCF_001522545.3 Parus major | reverse complement strand
AGATAGAGATAGAGATAGAGATAGAGATAGAGATAGAGATAGAGATAGAGATATAGAGATTTTTTTTTTGTTGTCACTTTTGCTGATATCCTTCATTAAAAAGTAGGATATTTTGGATTTGGGTATGTTTTTCCCAATCCAAGTGGTGACTGTGTAGGATGGTTTTCAGTGAGAGCTGGGGCTCAGCAGCAGGAGCAGCCACAGGCTCGTGGCAGCCACCAAAGGCAGGGAGGTTCAGCTGTAGCACAGCATCACAAATGTGTCTGCATTGCTGCTCTCTCACCCAGTCTGACACCTGAGCCACTCCTTTGCAATATTTTTGACTCTACCAAGGAGTGTATTTGAGGAGCTGCTCTCCTGTGTATAAATCCATGAGAATGATGTCCTTTCAGCAGTGGTAACTCCATGGTTCCCATTGTCTCCTCAGATGACAAACCAGCAAAATGCTTTGAGGCAGTAGCACCTGATTTTTCAGCTCTGCCAACTTTCCGTGTGTCTCAGGAAGCAGCGACCGCTTCTGTCATCTTTATTTTTTAATCCAAAGCAGTTACACAGGAGGGGTTTGCTGGTTACTTTTGACAGCCTTCCAACATCTGGCAGGCATGGCAAACACAAGAACTGCTGCCCCAAAGCACTTGCTGCTGCTGCTCCTTCAGGAGGAGGTGGTGGGAACAAGCTGGTGTCTCCTGCAAACTCCTTTGTGACCATTTCTAGTACAATACTGTAAGAGGCCTCTTTTTCCTGCCCCAGTGATATGAGAAGTGTGAAACAGATAAAAGAAAGATAATAAAAACCCTTTCCCCTTGTGCATTCAAAACTTTCCATCACTGCACACCACAGATTGGTGCCCTCTGAAGGCTCCTCTCCTGTCAGCTTGGCAGCACCATGACACCTTGCATCTAAAACAGGTCCCTCACTACACCCTGGAGGAACCCAGAAGAAATTAAAACCTGGGATTTGCCAAGTAATTATAATGCAAGTTCACATCTCCCATCAGGAATGCACGTGCTCAGCCATCCCTGGTGTGGCAGGGAGGGATGGATCCTTGTCCTCCTGGTTCCTCGTGGGCCTGGGGAGGGTTTGGCCACTCAGCCCCCAGGCCCGGCGTGCCAGGGACGGGCAGCAGCTTCTGGCCCCACAGAGGGAACGAGCACTCTGCAGAGGAACAGAGGCTGCTGGAGATGTGGAGGCAATGGCAGCCTTTGCAGCCTGCCCAGCAGCCCGAGGCAGGCACAGTCACCTCAGGGTGCCAGGGAAAGGCTGCTCCTCACCCTCAGGGCCGGGGGCTCTGACTGCCCCCGTTAATGGAGCAATGACTCCCGACCACAGGAGCCCAGACACGATGCTCCATGCTCAGAAGAGCAGCTCAAAGCCAGCTATGGAGCTGCAGACACACTCCACCAGGGCCTTCCTGAGTGAGGGACAGACAGGAGCATGACTTCACGGTGAAACCAGCCCTGGATGGGCGCAGAAAGGGACCGGCCTAGCGCTGAGCCGGAGCCTCCCTGCGCGTCTGCTCAGCGGTGCCGGCGCTCGGCCAGGATGACGCCAGCTCTCCCTGGGCTGGTTTTCCTGGCAGGAGGCCTTGTTCAGCACAGCTCCATGGCCTGGGCCCGTCCTGGGCAATCTGCAGCGATAGCTGGGCGAGCTGGGGCAGGCCGGAGCCGCGGGGCTGTCGCCGTGGGCGTGCTGAGGGCACTGGGCAGCCAGGGATCCTTCGGGAAGGTGTGTGCATGTGTGAGGAGTCACTGCCAGCCAACACCTGATGCCCAGCTTGGAGCCAAACCTGACCTGGGCCGGACAGCCTCCCTGCAGCACCGACTCCATTAACTGTTGGCAGCTTCTCAACACGGAAGAGCTGAGGAAATATAAGAAAATACACAGCAAATCAACCAAAGATGTGTCAAAGGCCAGCTCCCCCTGCTCTGTCTGCTCGTACCAGTTCAGGCCTCTGAATGAGCTCTGATGCCTGGGGGTTTAGGCATCGTGTGCTTGGGAAGGTTCCTGTAACTCACAGACAATGAATGATGAGGCCCCCATAAAACCCAATTTTATATCCTCGTGAAGGCCCACAGAGGCAGCTTTGGACCTCACAAGAGCTTGTCTGCTCTCCACAAATCTCTGTGCCTGACATCATTCATGCTGCTATGAAAGGGATTCTATATAAGCCACATCTTGAAGGGTGTCAAAACACAAGGTGACGATCTTCCATGGCATTTGGTTCTTCCAAACACAGCCCCTGAAGCTCTGTGATGGAAAGGGAGTCCTCATCTGTATTTATAAAAAAACAAACAAAAAAAAGAATTCCAGCTCTCATTGCTGGAGGGAAATAAAGAAAAATGTAGATTCAGTGAACAGTAAAGGCTCAGAAACAAGAATCAAATCCACAAAAAACTCCTCCCAGAGTGAAAACCAAGAACTTAAGCACATGAGCAAATTCGTTTTGGGGCATGAATCATGGTGTCCTCTGGTTTTGTGGGCTTCTTTGGGTTTGGGGGATTTTTTTCCTTTAGGTTTTGTTGGGGAGTTTTTCTTTGGGTTTTTGCAGTTGTGTATAATTATAGTCCCAGGATGTGATGAGACATTTAGTGATTTGGTGTAACTTCAGCTGCCACAGGTGGTGCTGGCAGGTAGGTGCTGTGCACATCCTGGAAAATCCATGTCTCAAGCTGAAAATTCAGTCATTGGTTCAGGATGTCAACCACAGAAAATATAGAATACATACATGATTGCACTTACATTACATGAGGGAAGTCTGGCTTTACCCTTTCAAAAGTACATGACAGGATTCTGACCTAGAACTCATTGGTTTCTACATCTTCAGTTTCTTGAATGTGCAAATACACACAGACACATTTTTCCATGAGCAAACCCCTGAGGTGGGCCAAGGGCTGTGTGTGCCATGGGAGCATCAGTATCCATGCACATCCATCCTTTTTCTGGTGGCTGCGCCCCAGGACCACATTCATGACAACATCTGAGTGCCTTGGAAGAAAACCATCTATTGCCATGTGGTTTCTTCCTTCTTTGTATCTTGTGACTGCACTGGGGCTTTGGTTAGTGAAGTTTCCATCTCTGCCTGCTTGGTGTGTTTTAGTGCTGCTGTTTGTGCAAGCCCATACATTACCCATGCTATCAGTCAATTAATAGATTTATTTATTTAGAAGCCACAGTGTCCAGGGATTATACTTGTGTTACCTTCAGCTCTCACTGTGAAGGTGAGACTATTAAGAAAAGGCATTTGGCATTGCTTTGGAGCCTACAAAACACGGTGGTTTTCATACAAAGGCTTTATTGTCACCAGGCTGGTTTGCAGGAGGACGTGAGAGCAGCACAGCCAGGAGCTGCAGAGGCTCGCTGACACCCTCCAGTTTGGGATTTGTGGGACCCAGAAATAAAACCAGGAAATGTGCTGTAAACAGCGCCTGTCCCCAGGCTGTGACACCCTCCCAGGCAGCAGCAGCCACCACACACCTGGCAGACACACATTATATCACACATCATATCACACCACACATCTCCCTGCCTGCTGCCCTCCTAACACCGTCCTAACACCCTCCTAACACCTCCTAACACCGTCCTGCTCTGCACAGTGCTGCTCCCAGCTCAGCAGCCTCTGGCACTGCCTCAGCTGCCTGCTGCCAGGGTGGCACTGGTGACACTGGTGACACTGGTGGCACTGGTGGCACTGGTGACACTGGTGGCAGGGCAGCACTGGTCGCACCCTCCTGGCTTGGTGTCTCAGCACATTTCATTTCCTTCCCTTCCAGCTGCCAGGCCACAGAGGACGTGCCACCCTCCCCAGAAGCCAGCTGCGTCACCTGCGTGTCCCCAGGGCCAGCAGGGCGTCAGGCTGGCCCTGCAGCAGGGAGTGCCGAGCCAGCAGGGACACAGAGACACCCAGCGAGCCCAGGGAGTGGCTCCCACCCCAGCTTTGGGGTTTGTGGGGTTCCTTCATGGCCACCTGCAGCGGTGCCTGTGGGGCCAGGCAGGGAGAGGAGGCTGGACCCTCTTCACCCATCCTGTGCCTCTCTCCGCTGGCATCACCCAACACGTCTCCATGGGAAAGCTGGATGTAATATCTGAACTGTGTTTGTTTCCTCCTTTAGCTGACATTGCTCTGTGGGGTATAAACCCAGTGATCATCAGGAGAATAATCCCCTTTTCACCTCATCAGCGCTAGATCCAGCCAGGGTGGGGGGGAAGGGAAGGGAAGGGAAGGGAAGGGAAGGGAAGGGAAGGGAAGGGAAGGG
>NC_031773.1:68957434-68985851 GCF_001522545.3 Parus major | reverse complement strand
AGGGAAGGGAAGGGAAGGGAAGGGAAGGGAAGGGAAGGGAAGGGAAGGGAAGGGAAGGGAAGGGAAGGGACAGAAGATCTCTGACAGATCCCAGCCAGGGCCTCATGTGCACTTTCCCCAAACCACCTGTGGATGCTCAGCTGTTGGGAGACATCTTCCTGCCAGATTCGTGGGACTTGAGCATCACCCCGCTAATCTGGAGGGAGAGGGCTGGCAGGGCAACCATCCCCTTTGGGTTTCACTGCTCTGCTGCACACCCACGTGCTGTGGCCCCTGCTGAAGCCCATCCCAGGTTAGCAGCACACCCGTGTTTAATTACACGGCGGAGCTCGTTACCACAGGAAGCGGGGGAGGCCAAGAACGAAGGCTTTAGAGCGGGATGGGCCATTTGAACGGACAACAAGGATATCCAGAGTTGTCATAACTCATGCCGATAACAATTTTGGAAAGGATGTACAACTCCTCACCTCGGGGTTTAAGCCAGCTAGGAGAGACTGAGGGACTTGGTCGGAGAGGAGGGGAGTTGAGGGGCAGATTACCTCACTGTCTGGCTATGGCCGTGGCCCCGTGCCTCCCCAAAGCATGCAGCTGTGGTGGCACAGGCCTTGGGACCCTGGGCTGGCCCCAGGGCCACCTCCTGTCCCCTTTGCCAGCAGTGCCATGGCACAGGTGATGCTCGTCTGCCCACAGGAGGGAGGGATGGGGGAGCTCTCCCAGCTCCAGGGAACAAAACCTGACAGGACCCTGTCCATCCCTAGGCCACAGGGGATGCAGAGCAGCTCTCCCAGAGCAGCCTGTGCTTGGGCTGTCCCTGCCAGCAGCAGTGAGGGCTGCTGGGGCTGGCTGGGAGGCTGCCCTGGTCCCTGGGGCCAGCGGTGCTGCTGGGGGCCGCCGAGGGGGGCAGTTACAGTTTAACCCAGCCAGCCCACAGAAGCCACTGCTGGGAGTGCCTGTCTAATGATTAAAGGGCTAAATGAGGAGACCTGAACTCCCTGTGCTCTCCCCAGCCCTGCTGCCAGCTTCCGTGGAGACAGGCGAGCCAGGGCTTCACCCCACTGCGGCTGCCAGGCCAGCCTGGTGACTGCTGCATCCTTTAAACCCCGGATTCTTCCCTGGTTATCTCATCTCTTGGCTTCCTAAACCCAGTAGATGGCTTGGCTCACCCCTTTGCACCAGGACTGGGGAGGAAGAGCAAGGAGGAGAGCTGCAGCCATGGGAGAGCCATTCCCTGGCCTGCTCTCCAGCTCTTGGCCTTCGGGAGCACAGCTCCAGACACTGAACCCCCTGATGGGCTCCCAGATCTGTGTGTTGGAGGACCAGGAGGGCCAGAGGGTGACGTGTAGCCACAGACCATGGAGAGGTAGCCTGGCTCTGGCAGGGCTGCACATGGCAGCCAGCATTGCAGGCTGTCTCCATCTGACCTCTGGAGCAGCAGGACCATCCAGGCAGGGAGATCAATCCCAGGGACCCTACTAGTGCATCCCTGAGGTGAGAAAAGGTGTTTGCACATCGTTCAGCTGCCGAATTCCCTTTGTGTCCTGCGCTGGCAGAAGGGAAGAGAACACTTGGAGATGTCCACCCATAAGGCAGCAGCTTCTCCCTATCCCACAGGATGACCAGTGCCCAGCCCCTGTTTGGCTCCTGTCTTTTCTCAGCAGGGTGTCCCTGGGTCCAGGATGGATTTTTCTCGGTGATGTCAAGCCAGATGAATCCTGGTTTAATTGACCGTGAGTGAAATCGTGCTTTGATGGTTAATGTTATACTTGGGGCTGGGAAAACTACTGCAAAATCATAGCAATTAGAGCTGGAAATGATTCAAGTCATCTAATTTATTTCCTCTCCCCCTCGCTGTCTGTCCCTGGCACAGGGGCAGGGAGGCTCCCAACGCCTCCCCTGCTTTGTCGGGTCCTGCCTCTGACTCAAGGAGCGGAGCATCCGCGTGTCCCTGGGGAGACAATTCCATCATTTGAAAGACGTCAACATTAGAAAATGTTTCAGAAGTTCAGCCTATATTTCCTTTTGTGGAGTGCCACAGATTCTCAGGTGATGAGCTTGACGCCCCGAGGAAAGTGGCTGCTTCCCACGAGGGCAGGCTGGGAACGGGGCCGTGCTTTCCTTCGGTGTCTGCAGGGACAGGTAGGGAATGTGGGGGTGGGTCAATGAAGGTTTTCACACCTGTGAGGCAGGTCAGATCAGGTAGCTTGTCTGGAACGAGCTCTCCTTTGGCAGGAGCTCAAAATTTTTTCTTTTTCTTTTTCTTTTTTTTTTTTCCATTTCCAGATTTTTATTCCACGAATTCCACCTTGACTCATAACCATCTCACTGCTGGAAATGTGTCCAGCTCCTCACAAATTCACTTCTTTTCACTTGCTTCTGCTACTGGTAGTAATCCCAGCACAGGGATTGCCCCCACCAGGGGCAAGTGGTAAAGGACAAAAAAAGGTGCATGTCAATGAAAGAAGCAGAGTGACTATTCCTTCTCCTTGAAAGCTGTCCCAGGATAGGCATCATCTCAGCCTCAGCCCTACCCTGGATGCAGAGAGCACACAGGATGGTCTGGCCAGGGGGAAGATGATTGTGCAGATGCAACAGGGATGGAAGAAACTTCCCAAGAGATCAGAGCTTATAAGCACCATAGGACTGCTAGGCTGGGCTACACCTGCATTAAGAGAAGTTGGAGCCATGTGGCTGAGTTTCTAGTGATAAGGTCTTCTGCTTCTCAGTGTATTCTGCAGGGTCCTGCCCTTAACTGAGAGGGATTCATATTCCTTAATACATTTTAAATTGCTCTCCTCCTCTGCAGAGTGAGCTTAGCGTTTCCACATCTCAAAGGGTTTGAGCTCTTCCCCACCCTCCTCCTGCTCACTGGTAGCAGAGATCACTGAGGGGAGAGACACAGGATCCACTGCTGTAGCAGAAGAGCAGGAGGAGCATGAGGACAATTGGAGCCATAGGAATGTTGCAGTGAGATGAAGAGAGATAAAACAGCTTGTGCAGTGTGGGGAGCTGCGCGGGTTAAGCTGCTGTTTGCAATGGAGCAGATGGAACATCTTCCCTGGCTGTGCTGTGCAGTGTCTCCCACCAGAATTAGTCACATCCCAGACTCTGGTCACGGACTAGAGTCCACATCCTGCCCAGACCCAGTTGTAGATCCTCCCACTATTAAATCAGAGGGGTTTAATCCTATTGGGCCACATAAAGAACACGTGGACAGCACCTTTGGCAGCTGGGACAAGACAGGAGCCCCTCTTTACAGCTCCCAACACCAAGCAAGGATCACCCCAAGTTCCCTTCTCTTACCTGCCCTGCTCTGTAGATGGAGGAATAGCTTCAGGGGACAAAAACCATGGAATGGCATCCATGGGGTGGTGTTTTTGTGGAGGACAAACCAATCTTTGGGGGGAAACCAGGATAAAAGAAGGCAATCAATGTTTTTCCTTCCAGGAAGAAAACAAAGACATTTCAGTAAAGGACATGGTAAGGTAAAGCAATTGGGGGTCTCCTGTCACCCACCCACACCAACACCAACAACTCATTCTGTGGGGTTTTTTGTCCTCAGCAGTGGCAGCACTGCCAAGGCATCCCCCTTGTGAGACACAGACCTCTGAGGTGTGCTGTGCACCTCGTTCCTGCTGGCTCAGGACACTTCACCTCTTCTCAAGCCCTCCAGGCAGCCAGCTGGGAAATCACTCCCACCCAGTTTTGGAGATGCACAGCCCAACTGCCCCTCCTGGCACCCAGCACGCCCTGACACACACGTCTGTATCTCCCTGTGGCTCTCCTCATCCCCCCATAGCAGAGTGGAGACATCAAGGATGGATAAAGCTGCAGGAATTACCATCTTCCTCATGGACTACGCTGAGGCCAGTGTGGTATTTCAGTAACCTGGTCTCTTTCTGGAATAATCCACACGGCCCATAGCTGAAGGTTTGAAGGAGCACGGGTATCCAGAGCTGCCCATCCACCTCTGCCAGTGCTGCCTTCCCTGTCTGCTCCCTCCAGCCCTGCTGTAAGACACCATCCCGGGCTGGGAAGCAGTGCCAGCCCCAAGAGGAATCCCGTGAGGATGGATGAGGATCTCTGGCCCGCTGACCTGCTGTGGCCAGCTGTCCCTTGTAGCACCAAATGTGCAAAAGCACTGTCACTCTACAGACCAAGCAATTTGTTACGGAGCCTCAGCTCTGTGACACTCCCCTTCACACCTCCAGGTCCCCTGGAGGGGTTCCTGCTGTTTGCTGGGTCCTCAAAGCAGCACCCTGACTCTCCTGTGCAGCCTTTACGTGCCAGCTGGGAGTTTGACAGACAAGCAGGGAACAGCAGCCCATGTGGCAAACAGGCTCTTCCCGGGAGTGAAAACATGGCACCTCAAAGTTCCTGCAGCCAGATGCAATTTCAAGTCTTCCTTTGCCCTCTAATTAGTTGGCATCTGCTGTACCAACTATTATCTTTCTAGTTACACAGCGCTGAGGACAATGGCTCCTTATTTCCTGCCACAAACACTGGGTTACTATTTACCTCTAGCTGTACCTCCTCTATCTCCTATTCCCATTAAAAGCAAGGGCCATTAATGTCTGTGGTGATGGGAAACATTGGCGCAGTTGGTCGTAAATTAAGACAGTTGGAGCCTTCAATTACTTGCAGTGTGCAGCCTGTATTCAAACACTTACCTGCTCCTCTAAAAATGCTCACCTATTTCCACTCTGAACCCAAATGGATGCTCAGGGCTGTTTGAAACAAGATGCTTTGTGTCGGGGTGGGTGTCTCGAGCTGCATTTTGACCCGAACCAGTAGAAATCTGAGGAATTCCAGGGGGCCAAATGCGCCCCCGATGTAATTCCATTTGGATCCTTCTATGTGTGAGTGTGCGCACGTGTAGGAGCAGCGAGGCGCTCCTTGCGCTGCCTGTGAGGCTCTGCAGCTCCTGCTGTGCGGGGACTTGGGATGCCTGACGATGTGGGGCCCAGAGATGGGGGACCCGCATACAACAAGTGTAACTTCTGGCTGCTGCAGAGCTGCCACCAAGCTCGGAGACCAGGCACGTAAATCCCGTCTCCCCCCGTGCACCGAGCTGCCCGGCAGTCCCGGGGGCTGGGCACCGCCTGCAGTTACACCGACATAAATTTGCGGTGATCCCGCTAATGCCTGTGCAGCTACTCCCTGCTTCTGCCAGGAAAAGTGAGAACGGGATCTGGCAGTGAATCTGTGAAGTTTTATGGGAAGGAGGGCGGGGGACAGCCCCCAGTGTGATTCCTGGTGTTGCAGGCAAGGGATGGATGCGCTTGTTGAGCGCCAGCCCCATCAAGAGCTTCGTGCGCTGTCTCCTGTGCCAAACTTTGCCAGTCTGTTTTAACAACATCCCCGAACCCGGCTCTGCCTCATTCGCACCTTCACTGCAGCCCAGCCGCCCGCCCGCGCTGGGAGCGGACAGATGCCAAAAATCCCTTCTGGGATGAGGCAGTAGGGCACCAAGTCAAAGAAAGTGAAGCCAGGAACCCCGCAGCCCGCACCGGAGGGGTTTTGGCTCCCGGCACGTTGTCTCCCGGGCCCGGAGCCACACGAGCAGGGTGCTCGTCAGAAGCGGAGGGCACGGAGCTCTCCGCAGCTCAGGGCGGCGGAGCGGGCCGGACGCTGAGAGTCGGGGAGGGAGCACCGGGATGTCCCTGCCCCAGTGTCGGCGGGGGCCGCGCTGCCGGGCGGGGAGGGAGCCAGCCCGCTCGGGCCGCGCCGTTCCGTCCCCATCGCCCCCCTGCTCGGGCCCCCCCGACGGCAGCGGCTCCGCAGCTCGGCCCCGGGCCCGGCGGGGAAGCCGCCCGGCCCCTCCGGCGAGCCCCACGCCGGCGGTGCCCGCGGCGGGGCGGGCGCAGGGCGCGGGGGGCGGGCGAGGGGCGGGGGGAGGCGGGGCGGAGGCGGCCGGAGCCCCCGGGATCCGCCGGCACCTCCCGGGCCCGGCACTCGCCGCCGCCGCCAACTTCGGCCGGGAGCCGCGCTCGGTGCCGCCGCTCCGGAGCCCGGCGCCGCCGCGGGGAGGGCAGCGCCGGCAGCGTCCCCGCTCCCCTCGGGCAGCCGGCGGGGGCTCGGCCCGG
Organism: Parus major; assembly: GCF_001522545.3. Taxonomy (NCBI): domain Eukaryota; kingdom Metazoa; phylum Chordata; class Aves; order Passeriformes; family Paridae; genus Parus; species Parus major. The sequence continues at coordinate 68,979,768 of NC_031773.1, read as the reverse complement.
CGCGGCGGCCCCGGGGCAGGTGCGTCCCCTCGCGGTCTCCGGCCGCCGCCGCCCGGCGGGACGCGGAGCCCCGTGCCCGCCGCCCGCTCACCTGCCGCCGCCGCCCGGGACCGCGGCGCCCGGGAGATGCAGGTAGGAGCGGCCCCGGCCGCCGGGGGAGGCGTTCGGCCGCGCCGGGCGCCGCGGACCCCCGGGCTCGTCCCGGCCCGGCCGCCTCCCTGCGCGGCCCCCGAAGGGGCGGGAGGCGACGCGGGCGCTGCCGGGGCTCCGCCGCTTCTCCCGGCCCGGCGGGCGAGCTCCGCCGCCCAGCCCCGGAGCCGAGCGGGGGCTGCGGGGATCGGGCTGCGCGGAGCCCCCGCGGGCCCATCGCGGGCAGGGACCGTCGGGGACCGGGCCGGGCAGCAGCCCCCGGAGGAGCCCCCGGAGCGCGGGGCTGGGGCCTCGCTGGTGTTACCGCACCCGGAGAGACCCGCGGTGTCGCGACAGACGCTGCCGGGCTGCGAGGGGCCGCCCTCTGCTATGAGGGATGTCGCGGGGGCCAGAGGGATGCTCGCCGGGGTGGCAGACGCTGTGCCGGTGAAACAGATGTTCCTCAGGCGTGACAGACATGAGTTCACAAAACAGATGTTGCTCCAGTGGGGTGGACCTTACTGCGAGCAGAGGGATTTTACCGTCAGATGAGGATGCTTTCGTGGGAGCAGCCACCGTGTCCCTCTCACCCGTGAGCGTGTGGGGTGGCTGCATGTGCCAGCACGAGCCATGGCATGAGGCGTGGGGAAGGGTCCTTGTGCTCTTGGAAACACAGATGAGAAGTGTGCCCGGTTTCACAGCACCAGGGCATGAGCATCCCATTTATGTCTGTGACAGACACGCTGTTTAATGAAACTTGGTTTTTGTTCTGAGAATTGTGGTGCAATACTTCCCTTAGTGGTACAGATAAAACAACTTCCCCAAATGTATTTTTGTGTGTTCTCATACACTTTGCCTCATGTTTCTGATAGTTTTCCTCTGCCATCAGGTGAGTGTCCCTGTAAGTGTCTCTATCCAACTTTCACCTACCTCTTAGTGCATTTCTGGCTGCCCTACAGTGTGTCATCATCATCATCATCATCATCATCATCATCATCATCATCATCATCGCTCTTGCCCTGCTGCCTGTTCACCTTTGGGGTCGGGGTTTTTTGGGACAGAGCTGTTTCTCACACACTGTACACTGTTTCTGTACACTGGCACTTAAGCTCTTACTTCAGTTTCTTCATATCCAAAACCTTGCTGTGTCGTGTTCCTTGTGTGCACCTGCGCATTTCCAGCGTGATCTGCTCCGCTCCACATCACCTGCACGTGGGGACTGTGTGCATCGATGCTTGCTCATCTGCCTGGGTGTCGGGGGCTCTTTCTTGGTGCCCTTTATGAGGGTCCTTGTGCCCACACTCCATCGGGCACACACAAGGTCTCTCTCTGTCCTTTCCCCTCACCTTTGTCCCTCTGTCCCTTCGGAGCCCTCCTGGTGCGTGCACATCTCCAGTGCCTCCCCCACCTTCCTTCCCCACGTCAGTGCCCAGGTGTGAGCCTGTCACTGCCCTTCCCTCCCACGTGTGCTGCTGGCATGGACGTGTGAGCTGAAGGGACAGCCTTCTCGGGTGGTGGCAGTTCCACCTGTGGGTGCCTGTCTCCTGGCACACCGCTGGAAATGGAGATCCAAGCTGGGTACACACTCCTCTTCCCAAAGGAGAGAGAAGTGAGCTTTCTCAAGGTTGGCAGGAGAGAGACTCCTCCTAAACCAGTATCCTGTGCGTGGAAGTGATGGGTTTAGCCAAGGTGAAGGCTGGGCTCTGCAGGAATTCGGGTGGAATGTTTTTCACCCCAAACATCCAAGGTCTGGGATGAGTTGCCACGTGTGCAGAGAAGCTATAGCCCAACTATTCAGGGTTTTGTCCTTCTTTGAAGAAAACAGCTAAGTCTGTGAGGAGAGAAGCGTGAGGATGAGCTGCCAGTGTAGGTCAGGAGGCAGAGCTGGGGAAGTGAGCTGGCCCCACTCCAGCCTTGGGTTTCCTCTGCTCACAGGCTCCGTTGCTCACTCACATTTCTGTGCCCAGGAGTGTCTGCAACAGATCCCTTCCCCTGGGAAAGAGACACTCCCAGGCTCCCTCAGTATCAGCACACCTCTCCTCTCAGGAGCTGTGAGCAGCCCCTGTGTCCTTCCCCTTGTCTCTGCTGCGTGGACATTGAAAATGTCCTTCCACATGTGACTGATCTCTGTTTGGGAAAGCTGAAACTGAAGTTGTGGCTGCAGGCTCCCAGCCCTGAGAAGTCTTCTTTCTCAGCCCTTTCCCTCCCAGTCTGCCAGACTTCATTACATCAGTTGGGGAAAAAAAAAATATAGAAATTTGGAAAGAGCTGGGTCTAGAAAGTTTGGGGTCCTGTGTTTTAAAGAAAAATTAACATTCTTGTATAGCGAATCTCCAGGAGCTTGTTCTTTTAGGAAGAGATCAAATACTGTGAAATTTAAAGTTACCTTTAAGCTATTAGTCCCTTTCTCTAGCCCAGTAGGCCCCTCTGTTTCTGGACTGCTTCACATCTTGACTCTTTTGTCCTGAAGTCATTGGGTTTGGGTTTCAAGGCACACAGGGAAATCAGCTCTTTTCTGAAAACTGCATGATTGCCCATTTAAATGAATATAAATTGTTTCTATTCATAAGATTTTTTTTTTTTCTAGCAGCTGATCAAAGTTCGAATGAAAACCATTTCATCATTTCCAAATAAATTGGACACACACACACACACACACACACACAGAGAACATTTCAGAGAGACTTTTGAACACAGTACTTGTAAAATCAGGATGTGGACAGCCAAAGCATGTTATGTAAGACAGGGCAGTCTGTGATTTGATTCCACTTTTGCATAGAAAGGGAGCTTCACTTCCTGGGAGAAGGCACACAGGCTTTATTAAAGCTGAAGGCGGCGCAGAGAGGACTCAGGGGAATTTCTCCTGGACTAAAAAAATCCTTTTCTAATGGGAGATTTAAGGAATCTGGGTAGCATTTCAGAAAGAACATTAAGATGTAGCATGGTGGGATACCTGACTGCTTTCAGCAGCTCTGAGAGGAGCTGGTGCTTGGAGAGCTTTCTAATTCAAGAGGAGAACTTGAGGCATGTGGTTGGGCATTGAAACTCTGTTAGAAACAGGCGGTGTTTTTAACAGCAGGGTGATTAACCTTCAGAACAAACGACCAAAGGCAGCATTTGCTTCTCCAGCTCTTAAAACCTTCCAATAAAGATGGGGTGTCTCTGCGGAAGGGATGCTTTACTGAAGTGCAAGTACAACTGGCTGGGGCCATATGGACGGAATTCCAGATGGGAGCAGACCCTGGGATCTCCTGAGCTTTGCCTTGGGGCTTGCTGAAGCTCAGGCAGGCTTTGCCCTGCTCGGAGCCAGGTGGAGCAGGGTCCCTGCAGCCGCGTTCCCCCCGAGCACAGGGGTCCTGGAGCAGGGATGCTGTCCCTGCACAGCCGCTGGCATGGCACACATGGTCCCCTGTGCCTGTCTGAGGGATGCTGTCCCTGCACAGCCGCTGGCATGGCACACATGGTCCCCTGTGCCTGTCTGAGGGATGCTGTCCCTGCACAGCTGCTGGCATGGCACACATGGCCCCCTGTGCCCATCTGAGGGATGCTGCCCTTGGCACAGCTGCTGGCATGGCACACATGGTCCCCTGTGCCCATCTGAGGGATGCTGCCCTTGGCACAGCACACATGGTCCCCTGTGCCCGTCTGAGGGATGCTGCCCTTGGCACAGCACACATGGTCCTCTGTGCCCGTCTGAGGGATGCTGCCCTTGGCACAGCACACATGGCCCCTGTGCCTGAGGGATGCTGCCCTCGTCCTTGGAGCTGCAGGGCAGAGCTGAGCTCCCATGGCTTGCAGGAGGCTGCAGGGCAGGGGGAGCGCTGCGTGTCCCTCCAGGTCCCGGGCTCCGCATGGCTCAGGCTCCAGAGGCTGGCTGAGTTTGCAAGGTTAACTCCTTGGGTTTGGTTCTTTTACTCGTTTTTTGCCCTCCAAAAGGGAGCTGGGAAGGGCTGTGACACCCAGATGGCCTCGCTGATGCCGTGGTCCCTATTGCTGGCTGGGGTTCTCGGTACCTTTCCTTGGCAAGGTCCCTTTGCACCCTGTGTACCCAGCATCTGCACCTTTCCTTGCGCTGCAGTGCTTCTCTCCACAGCTCTCCTGCTTGCTGGGGATGCTGCCAGGCAGGAAGATGCTGGGAGCAGAGGCTGGGGCAGAAATGCCCACAGAGCCGTGTGCTGCCAGCCCCTGGCCCCGCAGCCCCCAGCAGCCCTTTGAAGGGCTGTCCCCAGGGGCCGCAGTGCCAGACACCAGGGCTGTGTGATCCCCATCTCTTCCCCTCGGAATGTTTACCTGTCTAAATTTAACTCCCCAGCCGGCTTCATCCCTCCTAAGCCGACCTGTTCTCTTGTGGCCGGGCTGTGGCTCCGGCTGCTGCCGCCTTTCCTGCCCACCTCGGCCTGCAGCCTTGCTGCTCGCTCCCTCTGCTCGGCTCTTTCAAGGTCCTGGGCAAGCCAGCTCTGCCTCTTGTAGATTTATTTTTAAATCTGGTTGCAGAGCCCTCAGGACTGGAGGGTGCCTTGTCCTCTCATCTCAGAGTGTTTATTCTGCAGCGGGCTTCAGGAAATCTCCCCTTGTCCCGCTGCAAGCCGCAGTTTTCCTCCCTGGCTGTGCTTGCTCCAAAGGGACAGAGCCTCTTTCTGCCCCCGCAGGGATCCAGCAGTGGGGTTCATCCCTGCAAGGGCATCTTCCTTATTTCACTTCAGAGCTGGCTTTTCTTGCTTTGAGAAGTGGTGTTGTGCCCCTCATGCTCAGAGGAGCTGGAGAGAGGGACAAGCAGAGAGAGGAAAGGGAGCTCCTGTTTATGTTGGGCTGGGTGGAATTGGCTTTCTTTGGAATTTCTGAGTTTAGGATGGTAAATGCAGCCCAGGCTGGCAGCCTTCTCCATCTAAATAAAACCCTGGGGATCAAACCCTTGGTGTCCTGCAGGAGACCCCTGCGTGAGCTCTCTCTCCAGGCATGCCTGCAGCTGATGCTGTGGTCTGCCACATGACAGAGATGGTTTGAGCCCTCCTCGGCCCCTCTTTGAGCTAACCCGGTGGCCTGGGCTTTAATATTCCCATATTCAGAGCAAAGGTAAGGCAGGCCAGGGCTTTCATGACTGCTGATTTGGGGTAGCCAACTCCAAATGCTGTCAAAGGTCCTGTTTTTCCCCGAGGTTCAGCTGTTTGGGATACTTGGGCATTCTTGAGTAGTCTGGACTTGATTACTCCAAGTGACTAAGTTCATTTTGCTTCATCTCGGCCTCTGGAGCAAAACAGAACGAGATGAATTAATGCAGAACGTACCAGGGATGCTCAAACAGAGTGAATTTTCCTGGGAATCGGTCTGTGGCCAGAGAGCTCATGGCACTGTTGCGTGCAGGGATGGGTAAAGAGCTCTTGGTTTAGATTAATTTGTGGTTTTAAGTAGCTGGTGGGAAAGGCTCAAAGGGTTTGATAGTTTTTGTCTCGGGGGAAGAAAAGCAGAGCAACATTGTGTCTTTATAAAGAGAGAGATTTGTGAACACATAGGAAGTTTAAGTCTCAATTTACTTGAAGGATTTGAGGGAAAAATACCTGTAAACTCTGCCATCACTGTTGGAGGTGAGGGATGCTCAGTGATTGGGTGGAACATGTGTTTCAGATTTGTGTTTGTCCATCATTAAGGGCAGAGGGCTAAAAAAAATCACAGCAATACTAATATTTCAGTGGTCTCTCTAAATTTGTCTTCCCTTTCCAGTTGTTCTGTATTTAACTTTTTGGCTGGTTTGGTATCATTGTTCAACTGAGTCCTGAAGCATTGTAGCACCTCTGTTATGGACAAGTTGGAGCTGTAAAGCAAATTAAATGAGAATCTCCCTTGCTTAGCTGGAAAAGCTCTCTGAGCTTTGTTATGTATCACAGAGTGTCGAGAGAGACACATGAGCCCAAGCATGTCTTCATTAATGGAACATTTTTCAGAAAAAATAATTTTGTGACTGTCAGGTTCATTACTCCCTGAGGTGTTGCTGAGTACTTCAAAATTGTCTCCAATCATAAAAAATTGATACTGTAGAAAGGAAAATTAAGTTCCTTTTTTTCCCCCTTCCTCTCTGTTTACAGCTTGAACAATCCTACAGGTTCCTTTATTATATTCTATGGCCCAGATTTGCTAATAATTACTGTAAATATTGGTCTTGGCAGGGTGTCAGGCTTTTGTTTAGTAAATATTTTGCCATTATCGTTTCTGTGTCACAGCTGGGAAGGTTTGTAGTGTCCTGTGGCTGTTGTCACTGTCAATTTTGCCCAGTTTTGCATCTGTGCAGACTGACTGAAGCTTTCCAGTCTTACCCTGAGATGCTGCAGATATTCATGGGGCAGCCCCATTGTTCTTGACTCTGTGATGGAAGTTTCTGGTTTGGGAGCAGAACATCAGCTCTGTCACACATCCCATGTGTGGAAGTGTGCACAAACCAGGTTTCTCAGCAACATCTGCAGCCTTGTGGGTGGCTGCAGCTGTTGTTCCACCTGTGGAGATTTCACAGCCTGGGCTGCAGGTAGAGAGCAGGGAGTGCTCCTGTGAATTGTCACCAATTACCTCTCCCAATTTCTCTCCTGTTTTTATAACTATTCCCCATTTCCATCTATTCCTAACTAGCTGTTTGGGAGTTTTGCCAGTGTTCAAAATGAACTCCTAATCATTTTTTTATGAATGGCAAGGAGGTTTTTCAGCTGGGTAAGTTTGGTAAGTGCAGCATTGGCTTTGTTTGTTTTTTACTGAGAAGATGTAAGGGTTTGTATTTCTGCACGACAGCAGTTGCACCCCGGTGGTAGAAAACCCCATTGCAGGAAACAACCCAAACTTTTAACGTAAAACTTTTTTATCTTCCAAGCAAATGGTGCCAATTAGGTCAGGCTCACACACCAGGAGCAATTTACTGTCTGAGTTTGGCTGCTTGTGTTAGACTGTGTCTGTGCCATAGCCCATGAAAGAAGGGGAGCCACAGCATTTTCTGTGGGCACAGCTGTGACCATGGAGGCATCTTTGTCAGCACAGCTGACACTGGGGTGTTGGGAGAAATGTGTATTTTTTTATTTTTTTTTTTATTTCTTGAACTAAAAAAAGCTTTGTGGGGTAACCTTGAAAGTCTGGACCAGGTCCTGCTTAGAAAGGCCAGGTAATGCTTTCAGGTCAAGCTTAAAACCAAGCTAGAAGCAATAGGAACAGCAGTTAAGTTTAGACAGAGTTAGTTTGTGCTACCTAAGCCTTACTGTAGCTTTTGGATGAGGCTGAACTAGGAAATGTGTTTTAAATAATAAATGTTTTCAGAAAGTTCTGCCAGTTTGTTGCTGCTTTTGGTAAAGCTGGGTGAGATGTGAGTTGGCAAACCTGGTGCTTCGTGCAGTCCATCCCAGCTGAGCAGATGGAAGTCAGCCACCACAGGATGCCTCAAAGCAGGCACAGAAAGCTTTACCTGCTAATTCCTGCACCCCCTGAGGCAACAAGGAATGTTTCCTCAGGAATTCGTTCTTCCTCCTGCTAAAAAAAGGAGGCGATCTTCACAAAGCCCAAAACCTTCGTCCACAGCCAGGGAAGGATTATCTGGCAGAGATGTGCAAGGGGATGTGTGTGCTGGGGGCTGGAGCAGGGCTAGGGTCCTGTCCTGTGGAAATTGTGCCTCACTGACACCTTGGGACAGGTGCCAGAGGCTGCCATGGGGTGGTCACAGCTTCTTAAACTCAGCCTGGGATTGAAGGAGCTCCGAAGCAATGCCCATTCCCAAGTTGTAGGCTGACATCCAGAAAGTCCATCCTCTCGCAGGTGCTGGATGTTAAAACCTCCAGAGCTGCTTGAACATGACCTGTTCTCCATTTGGTTTCAGGCAAATGCTGCTGGTCTGCTCAGTGGGGACTGCACCTAAATACATTTGACTCTTCCCTTCAGCTGCTCTGTGCACGTGTACCAACGCCTTTGGCTCTCAATGCCAGCATCTCCACACCAGATTCACCTGCTCCTGTCACTGCTGCCTTGGCAGGGCTTGGCACAGCTCAGCATTGTGCTGGCTGGCTCTGCCAGGCCACCCTGACGAGTGGCAGTCTGAGCCCCACATGGGTGACTAGTCCCTGTAAATTGTGCTGTGGGTGTGGAGCAGGGAATGCTGTTTGTGGCATCATCCCTGCTTCCTCAGCAGGCTCTGGCTGCTTCTTCCTGCACAGGGTGCTGCACATCTGCCCAAAGATGCTCAGAAATCTGGGTTACTGAGGTTGGAGTTAGCCTTTTGTTTGTAGGGTTTGTTCCTGCGAAGGAAAAATATTAAATGAGTTTTTAGAGGCATTTTAGTGCTTCCAGAGGCCCACTTGCCTTTTCTTCTCCAAGGTTTTGCAAAGCCAGGCTTTGCAAAAGGATTTGTCCATCACTGGCCATGGGCCTTTGGAGAGAGGTGTGTAATCCAGGATGCTGATGAAGAGGAGATGTTTTGGAGGGCATCCAGAAGTATCTGCAGACCCCACTCCTCCTCTGTGTGCAGAATGAGTTTCTGTTTGCTACTCATCTGACACCTTGGACCATTTCCCTAAATTAAAATAGCTAATTACTCTGTAATAGTTCAGGTTCCTAAGAAAGCCTGGGTGCAGGTGTATTCCTGGACTTCTATAAGGAATCTTATCATTGTGGATAACCCCAGTGCAGACATGCCTGGAGCAAATGTCCTCGAGCAGCACAACAAACAAACACAGAGCTGGCAAAGTGGGGAAAAAAGCTCCCAGAAAAAAGCATGGTTTGATCTAAATTGAAATTTTCAGAAGAAAAACATGCTTTTGTGTAGTGGTGTTTTCAAAACCTAACGATTTCTGTTTCCAATTGACATTTCCACTTAAATGTCATTCTATGTTGAAATCCAGAACAAGAGTTTAAATTTCAGGTCAACACCCCAAAATCTGAGATTTTTTGGATCAACATTTAATTTTCACAGAATCACAGAACAAGAGGTTGGAAGGGCCATGGAGGATCATCTGATCCAGCCTTTCTTGGCACAAGCACAGTCTGAACAAGATGGCCCAGCACCGTGTCCAGCGAGTCTTAAAAGAGTCCAATGTTGGGGAATCCACCATTTCCCCAGGGAGATTTTTCCAATGGCTGATTGTTTCCATTGTGTGAAATTTCCCTTTTCTGTTCCAGCTGGAATCTCCCTCAGGAGTAACTTGTACCCATTACCCTGTATCTTTTCCATGTGGCTCCTTCTATGAAGGGGATCTCCATTTTCTCTGTAGCCACCGTTTAAATATTGGAATATGGTGACAAGATCTCCCCTAAGCCTTCTTTTCCCAAGGCCCTTTTCTCTCAGCCTCTCCTCACTGACAGGTTTCCCACTCTTTTTGCCATCTTTGTGGCCCTTCTCTGGATCCTCTCCAGCCTGTCCCTGTATTTTTATTTTATTTTTTTTCTTTGCACAGCAGGGACCAAAATGGAAGACAGAATTCCAGGGCCCATACATTTGTACTGTGCTGGTAAACAGAGAAAATGCTGTTAAAACATTTTGAATGTTTTGAGTCTATCCATAATATCTTCCTTCCCACCCTGATTTTCAAATCAAGAGCATTTGGAGTTGTTCATACTATGAAATAGTCTCATATTTTGGCCTTTCATCCCTATTTGGGATGCAGGCAAATGCTGAAATCCCAGCCTTTCTTGGGGAACTGAGATTCTATTTTCTGACCAGATGCACAAATGTATATTTCCACTGGTTCTGCTGGCTGGCTACTTCAGTACTTTGTCAGTGATGACTTATAATTCAGTGCAGATTGAACCTGTGGTGTGTCCACATGGCTGGAGAGGCTGAGGGCAGTTAATCTTTCTTGCTCTGTGTTGTGCTTTCCAATTAATATCCACATTTCTTTCCAAAGATAAATTTTCCCTCTGAACCAGCATTTGGTAGTGCCCTGCACAGCTGCCTGATACACATTCCATGCACAAAAGAGGATCCTGGTGCTCTCCCAGCCTAGCTACAAGCTGTTATATGAAATCAGGATGTTTTAAAATTTAGGACAGTTTTGTCTGTTGTTTGTTTGTTGTTGTCTTTGTATCTTCCTGCTCAGAAGTTGCTTTCCCCCGTTTGCAGCCCTGTGGGGAGGTTTTTCCTGCTCTGTGCAGTATTTCTGGAGCAGTTTTATGGTGTTCCCCCCAAGCAGGCTTTTGTCAAAGCAAGAAAAGCCTCTGAAGCAAGAAATGTCCTTTTCTGTCTGGCTTTGAGGTGTTATCTCCCCTCTTCCCAACTGCAGTTGGCTCCATCTGCATCCCTAAGCTGTTTTGTTTGGAGCGAGGAGAGCTCAGAAAATCAAGGGAGGCCACACACATAAACAACTGTGTGTGAAATCAATTAATCTAAATGAGCAGGAGACTTGTTCTTGGAGGAGAAAAGCCTGGTTCTCACAGAAACCTCCCCTTGTGTACGGTGGGACTGTTACAAACATCACATCTCCAGGACAGGGATGGGCTAGGTGAGTGTGATAACCTTTTTGGCCAATATTTACAGGAAAAGTGGCGTTTGATTGTGTTTGAAGAGCTTGCCATGCTCTTTGTATTTTAACAAGTGATTTTTCATTGTGGATGCAGTGGTAGAATGCTAAAGCAGGCACTACTGAAGGGAGTGAATTTTGACATCTTAACTTCAAATATTTGCATCAGAAATTTGGTTCCGAGCATTGCACTCACCCAGGCAGGGATAAGAAGTCATTCTTCTGTGTTTGGGTGATAGACATTGCCAGTGAAACACACACAAAAAAACTATTAAAAACTATTTTTTACCTCTAATGAGAGAAAAACCATGCTTTCTGAAGAAGTTTGGTAAGGAGAAGAGGTTTCCTCAGCTCTCCCACAGGAGGGGGGTTATTCACATCTCACTGTGGTGCCCAGGGTCAGTAATCCCAACCATACCCCAGGCTCACTCTGCACCTCTTTAAAGGATTGCCTCCTCTCCTGGCTGGCTGGGGCAGCCATAAGATGAGCAGAAAGCTGTGTCTGGCCTCTCTTGGCTGAGGGAAGGATGTGGATCCAAGGCCTGAAGAGAGCACACTTCAGGGGAAAGTCCAGGAGACAGCCGCTCTGCTCAGCCTCTTAAATCCACAGGAGAGGATGAGGTAGTGCAAGTGTGAGGAATCAAAAGTCTCTGTGCCTGTGGTGTTACTCAGACATTAAAGGCTTATCATGGCCATGAATCTTCCCTGGCTCCACCTTGCCCCCCTTTTGGGGATGGGGAAAGCAGTAAGAGGAATGGGTTTGTGTTTTCCACTGAGGGCTCCTTGAGGAATGGCTTGGGCCAGCTCGGAACTGAAAGCTCATCCTTTGGAGCGAGAGTTTCCCAAAGACTTGATCTAAAGCCAGCCCTGTTAGGCAGAGCTGCAGCCAAGGATTTTGATAAGCTACTCCTGTCCATGCAGCTTTGTTATGTTCTGCTGTGATTTCTTGATTCAAATGGATCATTTTCCTGATTCGAGAGGTCTTGCATGACTGAGACTTCAGTGTGTAATTTCTCCAGCTGGGGCCAGGAGACTGCCCCACATGGAAGCCAAAAGGATGCCCTGTGTTCCTGAGGGGCAGAGAGCCTTTCTGGAGAAGGCAGACAGCCCTCCTGTAGCTTTCTGCCTGGAAACATCTCTGGTTCTTCACCTGGTACAGCCACCTGGTGCCAAAACCCTGCCTGTGGATGCTCCTGAGCAGCCACTGCCTTCTGACATTCTGATCACAATAGTTCAGCTCCCTTGTTGTCTGATTTGATGGAGGGAGGAGATCCCTTCCCAGAGCCCTGAGGGCACAACCTCAGCTTCCTAGAGCTACATTTATTTTCTAAGCCTCCCACAGCCCTGGGGTGACCCCCTGGAACCATCTTGCAGGGGAGGTGTCTTCTGAAATACACCCAGTCATTTGCAGGTTAGTTGTCTTTACCTCTAAAATTCCTTGCCCTTGGGCACTTTTCTAGGTCCCAAAAGCAACCAGGGTGCCCCTTCAGGCACCCAAGTGCCTTCAAGTGGCCTGTTTTCCACTTTCACATCCATGAAAGGAGATTCCATGTCCAGTGTAGTGATGCTCGTGTGCTGTTCACATCATTTTCTCTCACAAGCCTCTGGGGAAAGGACAGATCCTGGTTTTCCCTGACTCTGGGGTGGAAATACAAATAACACCCAACAACACAGGTAAATTAAAGTGCTAATTTCCAGGACCTAATTACAACGGTTGGGTTTGCTGCCTGACCTGAAAATACAACTCCTCTTGCGAGGTTTCCTTGTTTTGGGGTTTTGCTTGTTTGTTTATGTTAAGCACAGCAAGGGAACAAGAGCCACACTCCCGAGCAGGAGAGGATGGTTTGCCTGGTTTATTTTCCTGTATTCCTGGCTGGCTTTTGCTCAGCCAGTTGTGCCCCACACTGTGCTTTGGGAGGGGCAGACTGGGCTAAATATATCTGTGCTGCCTGTGAAATGCAGTATGGGGTGCTGCGTCATTTGGTGGCTTTTACTTGGAAACTAAGGTGGGAAGCCAGCTTTTATTTTCAGCCTTGGGTCAGATGCATTGGTCAGTTGTCTCACTCAGATTTTTAGTCTTGATCAGGAGTTTGTCCTTGTAAGACAGACATAAAACCAGCTCTCTAAATAAAAAGCCAGGCTCATCACAGCAACAAAATCACATTGGGGCAACCATATTTTTCTTGCTCGGCAACCAGATTTACAATCTGAGAGCTCGTTCAGATGGATTACCTTGAGAGCAGCAATGAAAGTCATAGCTCAAATATCATGGATTAATGAGTAGAGGAGCTGGTGTGGTGCTGTGAGCTCTAAATATATCAGAAGGAGCCCTGGTGCTGGCAGCACGCTGGCAGCTGGAGCCCTTGGGCTCGCACTGGTGGTGAACAGAAATGGATCCCTCCATGAAATGTGTGAGGAACAGATGCAGCCTGGTGAATAAAGAGGGCTTGGGTTCTGCAGCTTCTGGTTCTGCTTTTTGTTTTGTCCTCCTCTGCTGTTTCTGCTAGTGCATGGGAGTGATTTCAGGAGAAAGGAAGATATTCCTGACGTGTGGAGGTGCTGGGGGATGACACAGCCCACCTGAGCTCGCTGTGGGCTCTGCACACCCAAACAACAGCAGCAGGACAAGTGTGGCTGCACTGGTGACAGGAATCTGCTGGGGCTCTCAGGGACATAGGCAAAGTGACAAAGGGTGGAAACTCCTGCTCTTCCTCCATCAGCTCTCCAGGCTCACCCCTGACATGCTGCACTCACATCCCTGCCAGCTGAGCATGTCTTATGCCACTGTGAGAGGAATGGCAGTATTGCTGTGTGATTGTCCTGCTGAAAAAGGAGATGAGAAAACTCTTTGGTATGAGATTTTGCATTTATCTAGGAGGATAGATTAATTTAGGTGCTTTGTAGCACCTAGCACATTGGGGCCAGAATATTCCTGCAGCACAAGGCACAGGCTGCAGAGCAAACAGGAGAGCAGAGTATCCACAGGATTACAATTCATTTAAAGCAGCCCAGGTCTGGTTTATCCTCTGTTATTCTGATGCCTGGAGAGGGCTGGCCTGGAACAGGGTTCAGAATAAAGCAGGGATTTATTGAAAGGCCCTAAAGGACACACCTGGGGCAGTGCAGGAGCCTGGCCAGGGCTACACCCAAGAAGGACCAAAAATGGTCACAAAATGGATGATTGCTCACCAGGGCTCACATTTTTGTAAGTTTTGGTCCATCTGCAGATCAGGGATTCATTGTCCAGTCCCAGCTCCAGGTTGTGGAGTCCCATCCTTGTTTTCTCCCTTCAGCCCAGCGTTGTTCCTGCTTTTGGGACTGAAACTTACCTTGTCTACCTGCTCTGTGGAGAGGACTCACCAACATTTCATCTGAAAAACTACACACCTAGGGAAAAACACAAAAGCTAAAACTTAAGGCATCATTTAGGAGTGTGAGAGAGCAGAGAAACACCTTCCTTTAGCTTTGTTTGTGGGCTCTGGTCCTGTTCTTTTGGCTGTCCGTGGTTCATAGGAAAGTGGTGGATAACTGAACAATACTGGCAGAATATTGTAGAAAATTGGCAGCTTTCTGTCTCCTTGTACTTCTTTGCTTGGTGCCTTACAGCTGCTGTATCAAATGCTGTGGGTGCAGATATTGTGCATAATATAGATATAATATTAATCTATAGTATTAATATAATTGTTATAGATAATAATTAATAATTCATCATATAATCGTTTATATAATTATATAAATATTTATATTTATATGTGTGTATGTTTATATAAATAATATAATTATTTATATAATCTATATATCCATATCTATATTCATTAATATATTCATGTATGTTATGTGCATGATATATATTAATATTAATGACTGTTAATATTCATGGCTCTGATTCACCAGTTATGTGACAGTGTCAAGAAGATGCCTCTGTCAGGTGAGGAGATGCTGCATGGCAGTGTGTGTCTCACTTCAGATTATTACCTAAACCACAGCAACATGCAATTAACCATTCAAAAATCAGTGTTGCTTCTCCTGTGTGAACTTTGCTCCCTCCCTTCCTTGCCCCTTGAGCCATTGCTGTGGGTGTCCCCCTGGCCAGGAATTCTCCTGTCAGCATTCAGGCTGCAGCCCCAGTGGGTTTTGGGGAGCATCCATAAATCTGGGCAAGGTGAAATTGGCTGAATGGGTCCCTGGCACTGCACAGAGGGCAGGCTGGGTGAAACCCTGTGATGATGCTGTTTTTGCCCTTTGGTAGTGCTGCTGCTGCTCCAGCTGGAGTTTCTGGGTTACTCTGGGAATACTAAAGGGATGTGGGGTGTGTTTCAGTGTGTCAATCCTGCCTGAAAAGCAGCCGTGGGCTCCCCTCACCTTGGTGGGCGTTGACTCCAGGGGATGGGGCAAGAGCAGAAAAGCAGCTTTGAGTCTGGAAAAAGCAGGGGCAGAAAAGGAAATGAGCGGGGATGTGGTAACCCAGATGGGATATGGCACAAGAGAGGGAAGGTTTGACCATCCAGCCCAGTGTTGACACTGCTACCCTGCCGAGCCTGGCACAAAATCTCACATAACCAGTGGGTGGTGTGTGGAAGGAGCTGGGGAAGGAGGGGATGTGGTGACACAGAGAATTAACTCCACTCCCATGAGTTTTTCTCTGTTGGCATCTACCTCTGGTTGTGTATTTTCTCACCCTGCAGAAAACAAAGTGGGAGATAACTTTCTATTTTTTTAATTCAGTCATTAATGAGCCATTGTTCCAGGAAAAAAAAATAATAATAATAAAAAAAAAAGTAGGGAGTCATATCATGGGAGAAATTACCTTTCTCATGGGATCTAAAACTTAGTGTGTAAATGGTGAAGGTCTCCCAGCACTGATGCTGATCCTGGTCTGACTGTACAGTCCTTAATGTAAAACACGTGATGATTCCTTCTGTAGTCTCAGTAGAAATCTCTCATTTCCCAAACAAGCCTGCTGTGTTCCTGTGTCCTGCTGTTCCTGTGTGCCACCCCAGCAGCCCTGGCAGAGCTTTGGAGCCCTTTGATGGCAGGCACTGTTTAATTATCAGCGGTGTTATGTTCCCAGAGCTGCTACATGAAAGCAGAACACCGGCAGCCTGTAATTAATCTGAGCTAATGTGCCGCTGTTTACACTCCATCTCGGAAACCAGACAGATGTAAGAAGACACCCAGCCTTCATCTGGGATCCTCCCAGGTTATTTTGGAGCTATCTTTGGAGAGCTGTGCCGTGCCTGCCCACGCCGCAAGTCCCTCAGAATGAGCACCTTTAACTTTGCTCCCGAATGAGTGGGAAGCTTTGTTTCCTCACAGGGAGCAGGGTTGATGCTTTTTCGCTTGCCTTACCACAGCTGAGGCTGGCTGGCACGGGAGGGAGCACAGAGCTCCTCCAGTAGCTGAATTCTGCTCTGGGGAAGGGTGAAAGGAGCCCTGCTTGCTCCATCTCTCTCCTGGCCTTGGCTGAGGAGGGCCTGCTGGGGATGGGGATGGGTGGGATCTCCTTGGTGGACGGACAACAGGGTCTTAAAAATAAAATACTCATTTCTGATCACCCTGCTACAAATATTTAACAGAACAAGGTGATGAAAATGCCTGGAGGTGTGGAAAGACTGAAAAAGATTATGCATCCTTCATTAGAGCGAAGAGTCATAAAAATCAACGTGACAGAAGTATATAAACTCAGAAGTACAGAGAGGTAAACCAGGCATTCCTGTGTATACTTTTATGTAATGCAAGGTTTCCAGTGGAATTGAAATAAAACATCTGACACACGTGAAACTTATTTTTTTCGTTGCAGCACATAAATAATTGAGACTGAGAACATAGCAGAGTGCAGAAAGGATTAGATCTATGGATAAAAATCCTGCCCACAGTTTATTAATTTTATTCTAGCTCATTTAGAAGGTATGGGGCTTCCTTCTCCTGGACAGTCTTCCAGCTGCAGCCAGTTTAAAGCTCTTCCTGGCCCTGTAAACCTCCAGTGCCTTCCTCTGAGACATCTGGCAGTGGACACTAGCTTAGAGAGCCTAAGCCTTGCCTTCCAGAACATCTCTGCACAGAATGATTACTGGCATCAGAGGTGGACACGAGTTCCTAATCACCTGCAGGCTGCAGTGTAGGACAGGAGGCTGCTGAAGTTTCCCTCCTGGACTGCAGATTCAAGGTGACAATTGCCCATCTTGTCAAACTGCCTGTCTCAGTTGTCTCTTTGCCTCTCACCTGGTGGTGGGGTGGGCAGGTGAGCTGTGCAGGAGGAAATGTTCCATCATCAGGGCTGGGACAGCTCCATCCTCCTGGGGAACAGCACATTTGGGTGTTCCTGGCAGCATCCTCCTGCAGCAGCGTGTTTCCTCCAGACTCAGTGAGCTGGAAGCAGCTCAGGCAGGCGGGGAAGGCTTTTGCTGGCTTTGAGTTTTCTCGGTGGTGGGTGTGTCTGTGGGCTCCTGGTTTGATTTCAGCAGCTTTCTGCACTGAAGTGCCCTCACACAGCACTCTGTGTGCCAGGGCATCCTGGGCCAGGCTCCCAGCAGCTGGCTGGGGGATCACAGGTGACCTGCCAGCATCACTGGGGGATTCTGAATTGTCACCCCCAGCAGAGGGTGCTCAGAAGCAGATATCCCAAATACCTGGGTTCTGTGCTCCCAGTGTCCGGTTCCTGCTGGCACCGTGGGCTGTGAGGAGCGGAGCTGGAGGGGACACACAGGACCTGGCACCCTGCAGTGCCACTGTGGGCTGGGGGAGTGTTAGTCTGGACTGGCTTTTATCTGATGCCATGGATGTGGAGAATGCACAGTGTCCTCCTCAGGCACGGTCTGCTGTGCAGTTTCACCCAGAGAATCCCATTTGTGAGCTCTGGGGCTGCTCAAAGCAGCAAACCACTTGCATGGGGGTGGGATTTGCTTCAGCAGTGAGTCCCTGTTTGAGCTCCAGTGCTGCTGTTCCTGTCTCTGTGCTGGTAGTGGCCAGGTGTGCTCTGAGTCCCTGTCACCTGTGCTGGGCTGAGCCTCTCCAGGCGGGTGCAGATCCTTTGGCTGCTCTGTTCCAACTCCCGTGGCTTTGGAACTGGGCTTGTGCCTAAACCAAACCAAAACTCTCCAAGTGCATCTTGGTCAAAGCTCCTGAGTTTGGTCACATTTTTTGCCTGCCCAAGCTGCAAGATGCAGTGCCAGACTTGCTCCCAGTTGTGCTGAGAAGGATCACAAAGCTTTTGGTGAACCTTCAGCAAGCTTGTGCTGAGTGTCAGATCCGGGTGTGTTGTACAGACTCTGTGTTGTAGATGTCACTTGGCTCCAAAGTGGAGTCCCCAGAGCAAATGTAGAATGTGATCAGAGCCCTGGGATTAGGGAAGGAGAGGATGAATTTTTCTTCAGGTAATTATAGGCAGCTGAGTTGCCTGTGGAAAAAAACCTGCTGCTAATGCTCAGCACCTTTTGGGAATTTCCTGTAGAGTAGGCAGCACTCACATCAAAGGGGGAAATACCTGACTGGTCCTTAATCCAAGGCTCTCTTGGATTAAAGAAAGACCATAGGTCTTGATTATATCAAATCCAAAGTCTTAATTTCTTTCTTTACAAATCTTCCTTATTTCCCCTAATGCCCTTTCTGCTGAAGAAGGTCCCAGAATGTTTAATCAGCAGCCCTAATTAATAGTGCAATCACATCATTCACCTCTGTGGTGCTCTCTCGCACAGGGATTTCCACCAGTGTCTTTCAGTGCATTTTCCAGAAGAGATTCTTCACCTGATCTCCCTTCTGCACGTGGGGAAAGCGAGGGAGAGGAGAAGATAGGAGAGACATGCTTAGGTCATGCAGCCAACCACAGGTGGGGTCAGCAGTAAAGTTGCAGGTCCTTTGTTTTGGGAGGTGCTGGAGCTGTTCCTCCAAGCCCCAGGTTGCATTTAGGGCTGGCTGAAACACAGCAGGCATTGAAAGCGTTGAGGACAGAGCGGGGAGGAAGGCAGAGGTGTAATTACACACACGGGGAGCGGTCACGTAGCCAAATGGCAGTGTTTGTGCAAAGCTTGGTGTTGTCTTTAGCAACCACCAGTGTGGTCAGGCACCCATTTATTTCCTCTGAAAGACACCAGGTCAGCGCCCTCGGCGTGGTGCTGGAGCTTTGACTCAGAGGAAGGAGCTGCTCTGCCTGAGTCACACACGTGGCTTCCTGAAGGACCCTGGTGGCCCTGGAGCACCGAGTGGTCTGGCTGCAGTTAAATGAAAAGAGATGCTGAAAAAAACACATCTCACTCTTAAGGGTTAGAAGGATGATGGGGTTTTGTTTTGGGGATTTTTTTTTTGGTTTGTTCTTTTGTGAGCTTTTTTATGCTTTTATCCTGAAATCTAGATTTTCCCCTTTCCTCTCCTCAATTAAAAAAACAACAACCCAAAAAAAAACCCCAAAAAACAAAAGACCTTCTTTAACTAATTGGGTAATAATAGTATGGTTTCAAAAGTACTTGTTTAGCCAGTGCTGACTATATGCTTACACAGCTACCTCTGGCCTGGGAGAGATTGAAACCACAATGGCTAAGTATAGAGGCCTCTAAAATATCTTCATATATGCAGTGCCTGAGTACACAAACAGAACTGGTCTCTCTTCTGTCTGCAGGAGCAATATTTTCCATAGGATTTGTATTGACAGAGGTTTTCCCTCTGCATATTTATTAAAGATCCTCCAGAAGTGCATCCATGTGCTGAATCCCATTCCCTGGCCACCTTCAGCCTGATAGAAGAAATGTAATTTGTTTCTGAAGAAGAGTAAGCACTTTTTCATTCTGTGCTGCAGGAGACTCTTGACTCAGGATGTTTATTTGATTATTTTTCTTTGTTGTATTGGGTGGGAGTTTTTTTCTTTCACTTTTAAAGAAAGTGGGGAACTCTTGCCAGGATTTCAGCCTTAGCTTTTGGGAACAGCTCATGCATAAAGGAGAGATTCTCCCATCCTTGAAGCATGTAGGATCCATGGACTAAGTGGCCAGAGCTGTGCTAGGTGTTTTCACCTCTGTAGAGAGAGCTCCTCAGTGTGCTGTGTGCCACTCAGTGCTGGGATGAGCTCCTCTCTGCAGCCTGTTTCCTGGGCTCTGAATCTGTGTCTGTCTTGGAGCCCCCAACTTCTCTGCATGTCTCCTTTGAAGTTTTTGACTTAAAGTGCCTGCAGTTTTTGGGGTAGTTGTGGGTAAAGCAGTTTTTCTGTTCCTGCTCTCCTGTGAGTGTGATGCCTCAAGTGTGTTGTGCCAGTTCCCAGCTGGGGGCTGGGTTTGCACTGACACCACATATTCGTGGTGAAGGACAGATTTCTGTGAGCTGGGGCTGGCACTGTAGGCAGCAGGTGAGCTTGTTCTGGTGGGAGCCAGGAGCTGGAAGGAGTGGCACACTGAGTGTGTGTCCAAATTTTGTGCTCCAGGGAGCAACACCTGGTGCATGAGACCTGCAGATGTTGCGTAGGTGGTCCTCAGGCACTTGTAGATTCTCCTGTCATGATTATGTCCTGGCTCTGGATCCTCTGCTGGCACACTAGCAACCCTGGAAACCTCCCAGCTTTCATCACCACCATCACCATCATCATAATAATAATAATAACTTGTCCTTCCTCTCTGGAAACAGCAGCTTCTCTGAATGTTGGTAACAGTATGCAGCTGAAGATAGAGACAGTCCTTTCAACACCCAGCCTCTGTCTGACACAGCTCAGCTCCAGAGCAGTAATTGCAGATGTGTTTGGGAACCCTTCTGTCTGCAGGGGACAGAAATGAACACTTAGGAGAACATGTGACAGGTTGGATCTTTATTACAATATATACCTTCTCAATATTAGAATGTTGAAACACGTGAAACCTTTCCTGGTGGGGTAAATCTCTTTACATTGTTGGGATGCTGGTTTCACCTCCCGTGGGACACAGATATTGAGGATAGGAATGGTTTCCAGGCATGTTTATCATACATCTGGAAATCCACCTGTACTGTGCAGCATGATAACTGGGCTCTTCACAAGGCTGGCCTGCACAGAGGTGGAGCTGAAGCATCTGAGGTGCCTCTGCAGGGAGCTGAGTGTGAGCACTCGGGGAAGGGAATAGATATTTTTAGATATAATTCCATCCAGGATAATAGATATAATTCCATCCAGGATAGAAGAGCCTCTCTGAAACAGAAAACAACTTTTTTTCTGCTGCCAGTTGTGGAGAGAACTAAAAACACAGCTTAATATGGGGGAAAAATAAACTATTTGAGGTGGATAGGGTGAAAAATGATGAGAAGTAAACTGGAAGTGTTTGAGTAAGGGGGTTGCAGGCTACATACAAGTAAGATAAACCCTTTTCAGAAATGATCCGAGTATATGTGATCCTACCTCAGTGCAGAATTTGAATGCTGACCTCTGGAAGCCCCTGGTGTTTCAGTGATGCTCTAAGCAGGGCTTTTCAAGGTTATCTGTGGCCAACAGACTTGGTGTAAGCAGGACTCCAACAGCAGGGCTCACAGTGGTACTCAGGAGCAGCAGGCTGGGGGAGGATCTGAATCCTTGCAGGTGGTGAAGGATGGCTCTTCTGTGGCACTGTGCACGCTGCTCCATTTATTGGGGTGAGAATTTGGGGCTGGAGCTGACTCTTCACCTGCTCTTACACTTCTGGTGAGTCACACAGGTCACATCCCAAGCTGCTGTTTACTGGTGACTGTGCATTCCTTACCCTGGGACTGCTGGAGTTCACAAGCTGTCTTGGAGAGCACATCAGCACTTTCCAAAGCACATCAGCCTCAATTTTGAGCAGGATTGGCCATTTGTCTTTCTATCATACTGTCTTAAAATCCTGCAGAAACAGTGTCCATGTGGGTGGAGAGAATGAGGTAGAGAGGGGCAAAAAAAACCTGATCCAAGTAAAAACCAAAACAAAGCCAAATGACATTTGGGCAGCACTCAAAACTTCAAAATCAAAATCCCCAGCTTAGGCACCACCTAGCTCCTGGAGGCATCATAATTCCACAAATGCCTCGTTTGACTTTTCCTCTGTGCTTGTCTGGGGTTTTTAAATAATTTCTGGTTTAACACCCTTTGAGTGCAGAGTTTTTTGCTTAAAAGCTGCCACTTTGTCTTGAAACATCCGACACAGGAAAGCCCAGGGATCACAACCTGCTTCTCCCTTTTAGCCAGCAGCTGCTCGATGCCACATGCTGAGAGGTCTTCAGCCCTTGCTTCCTTCACATGTTTCCTTTCTTGCTCCAAGCCTGGAATAACCATCCACACTGTGGCTTGCATGGGAGCAGGGAAGAGCAGCCTGTTTTCCTGTGGTTGGTTTGTGCCCTCTCCAGAAGGGATGGGTTGGAAGGGAAGGGAGGCAGGGATTAGAGCAGGGCTCCTGCTTCCTCGGGCTGCTGTTGGGAAGCAGGAACCCTGCTGCTCCCTCTGGCCATGGCTCACCTGCTGCTGGGCAGGTGGGATGGGGCAGTTTGATGTTTTTGGGCCCTGTGTGAGCACAGGCAGCTCCAGGGAGCCCTGAGCAAGGCACAGAGCCCCTCGGGCAGGAGGGCCAGCAGTGCCTCTCCTCTGCCTGCCCCTGGTGCCCAGCAAGGAGTTGTTTTGGAAGCTTAGTGGTGTCTGGCTGTTCTCAGAGGTCACAGAAAGCACCTCAAGGCCAGGAGCCACCTGATGTCTTCTGGACCACAGCTGGGCACCCCTGGGAGTGCTGGCAGGAGTGGGGGATCAGGAGCTGGGTGTTCCTCACTCCAGGGGTTTTCCAGATG
>NC_031773.1:68949147-68956971 GCF_001522545.3 Parus major | reverse complement strand
GAAAAATAGAAAAGCTGAAACTTAAGGCATCACACCCTTGGAGCAAAGCCCTCCAAAGCTGGGTGTTACAGTGTGCACATCTTCTGTGCCAAGTCTTTTTTGGAGCTTGCTGCAAGGAACTTGTGTAAGACCTCCTACATAATGGCTTTGCAGAGCCAAAGCCCAGCCTGTCCAATGGACCTCATCCCTCCTGGCTCCTTGGTTTTGCAGTCCACTGAGGCTCACGGGGCTGGAATCGTTTGCTTTTTCTCAAGCTTGCCTTTAAAAAAAAGAATCTGAGAGTGTTGCTTCTGTGGAAAAGCACTTCTGTTCGTTGCATGCTGCTGGAGTGGGACTCCTGTAACCTGGAGTCTGGGATGTGTCCTGTGAGACACAGAGGAGGCAAGCTGCCCAGCCAAGCCCTGGTTTTGCTGGATCCAGCTGCGGTGGTTTAGGTTTCTGGCTGAGTCCATCTGAAAGCGGCACAGAGCAGAGCACAAAGAGAGGGAGGGTCAGAAGTACCGCCATTCTCTCCTGATAATCCCTTAAAAAATAATTGCAGGCCTAAACCTCTGGCCTCCAGCAAATTTTCCACTCGATTAGAGGCTTTTGTGAAGCCGGGGAAAGGGACACGCAGACTTGCACATTGTGCTGCTGCCCGAAACTTCCAGCTGGGATTTTTTCCATCAAAAGGGGATTTTAGTAAAACCATTTTAAGGGGCTTAGTCACAGAAAAGTGGTTGAGCTGAGACAGGGGTAGATTAGCTTTAACATGCTTGTTTTTGGCACTAGGGACAGGGTGGAAGTTACACCCGGCCGCTCACATGCAGCCATCCCTGCCTCACTGACTCCCTGGCAGGTGTGGGTGGAGATGGTGTTTCCCCATGTTCCCATTGGTGTTCCCCTTGGTCGCTGCACTGGAGCCCAGGGGAGGTGAAGGGAAGGGAGCAGGCAGCCCAGCACCAGCCCTCGTGCCCTGTGGTCTGGCTGTGGAGAGCAGAAGTCCCTGTTGCTCGGTTGGCCTTCGGTGTGTGGTCTGGGCAAGTGCTAATGGACAGGTAGCTCTGGGGAAGGGAGACACGAGAGGAGAGAGCATTTGCAGCCTTCAGGGCCGTGTGGTGCCTTTGATCCACATGGGTGGTCTCTGCTGCAGGGCCAGTCCTGGGGGAGATGTCTGGGGAGCAGCCACAGGGCTGCAGCAGTGCCGTACCTGGTGGTGTGCTGGGACGTGTCCCTGCAGGGCTGCCAGCTCTGACTTTGTTGGGTCAGGCTGCCCATTGCCTGGAATAAAAGCTGTGGCAGCTGAGGAGTTTGCACAGAGAGAGGGAGAAATGGCTTCTTGGAAGGGCTCCTGCTGCTCTTCCACAGCCCACACCTGTACACCAGCGTTTCCAGGCTGAGTGAGTCGGGTGTGGAAGACAAGGAAGATGTTCTTTGTCCTGATCCTCCCTCTCCAGGACTACCTTGGGCTGGAAAACTCATTTCCATTTTTGCTGCTCCAAATGGCAGAAACAACAGGACTAGAGATGGAAAGGGTGAATGCCAGGCACTCTTTGGCCACACACAGATCTGGGACATCACCTTAGTCAGGTTGTTTCCACCTCTCTTCCCCCATTAGTGCTGATTTTCCCTTTTTGATGTCTGTGTATGTCATGAGTCTGCAGAAGCTAATTATTGAAACTCTGTAAATTATAAGGTGTACTTGCTTCTGAAAAAGACACCATCACTGTACCTGTAGCAGCAGTGTGAGAACTGGATAAAAAACTGTTTATGTGCTAGAAGGGACACACACATACATCTCCAGATACCTTCATCACTACAGAGATATCCAGTGGAGTAACTGTGCCAACAACACAGCAAGACCCTGCACAGCAAAACTGAAATAAAAAATTCTAAGTATTACTTTAAGTTTGGTCTTGCTCCATTACCATTCTCACACGTACATGCTTTAAAAAAAAAAAATATATTGTTTTTGCTGTCAAGCTATAGATGTCAAGAGATGGAGTTTTAGAGCAGAAGTGCTAAGTCTAGGATGGATGGTTTCCAGGAGGCAGCTCTTCAGGCTGGGCTGTGAAGTTCCTGCAGGATGGGGAGCATTTATGCAGACCCCAGCATAAGAAGGAGATGGACCTGTTGGAGTGAGTCCAGGGGAGGGCCATGGAAGTGGTCAGAGGGCTGAAGCATTTCTGTGAAGACAGCCTGATGAGGGAGCTGGGGTTGTAGAGCCAGGAGAAGGGCAAGCTCTGGGGAGGCCTTGGAGCACCTTCCAGTACCTAGATGTGCCACGAGAGAGCTGGAAAGGGAGTTCTGGCTAGGACATGTAGTGATAGGATGAGGAGGGTGGCTTTAAAATGAAAGAGGTTGGATTTAAATTACTTACCAGGAAGAAAGTCTTTATTGTGGGGGAGGCCCTGGAACGGGTTGCCTAGAGAAGTGTGGATGCTCAATCCCTGGAAGTGTTCAAGGTAAGGCTGGATAGAACTTGAAGCGACTTTCATAGCAGAAGGTGTTCCAGCCCATGGCAGGGGGATTGGAGTGAGATGATCTTTAAGATCATTTCCAACCCAAACCATCCACTGGTTCTGTGACTGACTCCCAGTTCAGCTACACCAAGTGTGGCTTTCCAGTTTGGTTTATGGTGCAAGCCCTCAGGACTGGTCACCACTGCCAAGTGCTGATGAGCAGCCTGAAGTTCCCTATCCCTTTGCACCTCCTGCCCCGGCTGTCCAGGGCTGGACAGGTGAGCCCTTGAGTCCATCTGATTTCTCACCACTCCCACTTGGTGCCACGGGTGACCCCTAAGACACGTGTGTATGTGCGGAGCGGGCTCCTGACAGCCCCGCAGCCGTTCATTAATTACCGTTAATTCTGTGTGGTGCGGAGCCATTCATTAATTGCTGATAATTCCACACGGTGCAGAGCCGTTCATTAATTGCTGATAATTCTGTGCGGTGCGGAGCCATTCATTAATTGCTGATAATTCCACACGGTGCAGAGCCGTTCATTAATTGCTGATAATTCTGTGCGGTGCGGAGCTGTTCATTAATTGCGGATAATTGCGCGCGGTGCGGAGCTGTTCATTAACTGCGGATAATTGCGCGGCTGCGGAGCCGTTCATAAACTGCGGATAATTCCGCGCGGTGCGGAGCTGTTCATTAATTGCGGATAATTGCGCGCGGTGCGGAGCCGTTCATTAACTGCGGATAATTGCGCGCGGTGTTCATTAACTGCGGATAATTGCGCGCGGTGCCGGGCGCGGCACTCGGCGGGCAATGCTGCCGCCTGGCGGGCCGGCCGCGCACTGCAGCTCCGGGATCGGGATCGGGAACGGGAATGGGATCGGGAACGGGAATGGGATCGGGATGGAGATGGGGATGGGGATTGGGAACAGAATTGCAAATGGAATGGGGGGGATCAGGAATGGGATCGGGAATGGGATCGGGATGGAGATGGGGATGGGGATTGGGAACGGGATTGCAAATGGAATGGGGATCAGGAATGGAATTGGGAATGGGATGGGGATAGGGATGTTAATTGAGTTGGGGATCCAGGACGGGATCATTATAGGATTGGGGATGGAGATGGGGATTGGGAATGGGAACAGGATCAGGATCTGGATCAGGATGGGGATTGGGAACAGGAACAGGATCGGGATCTGGATTGGAATAGGGATTGGGAACAGGATTGGGGTGGGGATGGGAACGGGGATGGGGATGGGGATGCACCGCCCAGCCCGTGCAACTGCAGAGGCCGCACCAGCACCAGAGGCAGCAGCGTGCTCTCCATCTGTTTTCCTGGTTTTCCTAGGGAGACGAGTGACCCCAGGGATCTCGTTATCCCCGTCACCTCTGGTCAATTTGCATGGGGGGCCTCGGCCAAGCGGATGGAGATCTGCTCCACTGCATCCCTGGCAGCTCCAGGAGCCCGGGGGAGCAGAAGGAACCAGCTCACCTGTGGTACCGCTGCCTCACAAGGCTCCTACCCCCGAGTTTATGACACTGAAGGATGCACCTGGTTCCCGCTGAAGCTGGAGAGCCAGGAGTGCCACCGCAGCTGTCACCAAGGGAGATAATGGCACGGATTTATTGGCATTTCAGCTCACTGAGCAAGGAGAGAGGCTGCTGGCTGCAGAGCTGGGATCTGTGTGCCCCTGTGGTGCTGTGTGCCAGATGCCAAACCCCTAAAGGCATCCAAGGGTTGTAAAGCTGGGACATCTGGGGAGAGAAAAAGGCAAAGGAGAGGGATGAACAGGACCAAGCTCAGATAAAATTTGTTTGGGATGTTCTTTTTTCTTTTTCTTTTTTTTTTTTATTTTCCCAAAACTGGGAGGGGAAATTGCTTCATCATGAAATCACTAGACTGTGCCCAGAGAAACAAGACTCAGAGGAAGGAAAATAACTAGGAGGAGGTTCCCATTTCTAGATCTGAGTTTCTGTAGCAGAATATGAGTTTGGTTTATGTCTCAGTAACCCTCTCATGTGGACACACTGGCTCAGGGCATGTGTCCAGGCACTGGTATTGAAGTTTGGACACCTTTTTCTAAGAAACACCCCAGATTTTAGGAAATTTTGTAGGAAAATCCCATTTCCATTCATCTTGCAGGGACAGATCACATTCGGATCTTTCAAAATCTCCATCATGCAATTTCAGTTTGGGCTGTCATTGAGCTAGTGCATATGGTAAATTTAATTAAAGAAGGAGGAGAAGCACTAGCGTCCCTGCCAAATGTGGCTGGAGGCTTAAGTTCTGGCACAGGAGCCTGATGAACCCTCTCCAGCTCTTTCTTTCGTGCAGCTTGGGGCTGGGGAATTGAGCAGGACGGCCTGGCTGGCTGGCCACGGTGGGGAGTGTCAGTGCAGCCCAGCCAGCAGCTCTGGCGCGGGGCCTCGCCGATGTCCTGAGGGGTCCAGCCTGCACCACCCAGTCCAGTTTATCCATTTATCTTTTTCCTCCACAGAAGGCACTGTTAAAGAGCTGCTGGCTGAAAGAGTGGCATTTAAGGTAGAGGAGGGAGAGAGAGAAAACAAAAAAAGGGTTCATTTTGCATTGGAGCATCCCACACGCGTACACAGCGAGGCTGCCAGGCCCAGGGACATCTCCCCTTGAGCTGTTAATGGCATCCTGTGCTAACTTCTAGCTTTGGTTCCAAAATCTGTGAGTGTCTTGGCCACCCAGGTCTCATTTTACCCCTTCCCTGACCCCCAAAGGGCAGGTTGAGTGGCAAGCCCGATGCTGTGTAGCACGGAGATCACGTCTCTGGCCGTAGCGCAGGCCCCAGGTGGTTTGGCTGACAGCTGCCCCGTGACCCCGTTATTTATTACCGCGGAACAAAGGACCCCAGAGCCACCATGACAAACTGATTCAGCCCAACCCGCAGCGTGCAGCGGGAAGGTATAAAATGTATAAATCTGTCACGCATGGACCTCCCATGTGCTAGTCCAAGGGCAGTAGGACCCAGGTGGAGCCTGCTTTTCCTCCTGTATCGCAGGGAGAGGAGCCAGCCGTGGATCTGGCGAGGGGGGCAGCTGCTGCAGCAGCCCAGGGACCCCACTCACACCCAGGACTTCACTGTGGTTTGCGAGCTGGCATCCCCAGCTGCTGCCCCTCGGTCCCTGCCGCCTCCTCTCCTGCTCAGTCGCTTCATCCCTCCTCCAGATCATTGCTGCTCTGCTCTGCTTTCTGCCACCACCTCTTGAGCGTGGCCCCTCTGAGCTGCCACTCCATAAAGAGGGTCCTTGGGTCACCCTCTGTGCCCTGCCTGGTGCAGGTGCAGGCAAGGGGCCCTGCTGTCCCACTGCTTCTGCTGGGCACCAAAGCCACTGCTGGAGCACCCTGGGCTCACTGACATGGGCAGGAGACTTCCAGCTCATTTACAGTCCAAATATTGGAGTGTTTTTCATGGTTTTCTACCCCGGTTGCCCAGTTGCCAGTTCAAAAATTCAGGAGTGGTTGGTTATGCTGAGAAGTTATGTGGCAATTGGTCTATGGCTGTTGGGCTGCAGTTTGTGTCCAAGGAGGTGCTGGCACAATGGAGCATGAGAGGAAGGTATGAGGAGCACTTGCTCCATCTATGGGAACAGCCCAGGGTGTCTAAGAACTGGGCTTTGGTTTTGGCAACTTCCTTTGGCTTGTGTTCCCCTTAAAAGAGGATGTTGGGCCATGTGGGCAGTGCTTTTGGTTTGGGTTTTTTCCTAAGTTGAGAGAAGAAGTTATGGGGAATTTTTAGGGAGGAAAAAAACAAACCCATTCTAGTTCTGATTACGGAGCTTATGAGCACACACATTACACTGAAACACAGATGGCCCACTGTTATCCATGTGAGCATGGGGCTTAATAAGGAGATGCCATTTTCACTCAAACCCAGCAGAAATCAAACCTACTTTATGAGAGGTTTATCATTCCCCATCCTTGGCTGCATGACCCCAGCAGCAATTATGTTTTCAGCTGTTATGGGAACCTGATCTGGAATTCCTGTTGTTTGTAACACTCATACATGTGACCTCTTTTGCCATCAAGAAGTTACTGTAAACTCTTTTCTTAATGCAGGAAGGACTGAGCCCAACACCTCCTTCCAAGCAGAGGAAGATGGATATAGTGTCAGGCTCAATTAGATCCAATTGTGGTGGCTTTCCCTAAAGCGAACAATGCACCTTTTGTGAATGGACTCCCAGCAGAAAGCTTGGAAGTCTTGGAAAGGAGGGACTAGAACAACACACGCCCCAAAGCGCAGACCCTGAGATAGCCCAGGTCCTTGGGATTCAGAGATGGTGTTTCATTTTATGAGGGCTGGAGTCAGGCACTTTGAAATGCAGCGCTGACATAAAAGAGGTGAGGTGGGTAGAGCTGGCAGCAGGAGCATGCTGAGGTCCAGCTTCAGGCAGGATAGCTGTGGGGACAGAGGTGGGACAGGGCACCTCCTCTGGGAGCGCATCCCACCTGGAGCTGCACCCAGCCAGGGCTGCCCGAGAGCGAACAAAGTGGCCAGCTCAGCGCTGGAAGTGCTTAAAATGCAAATGTGCAGGAACTTCAGACCATCCCCCTCCCTCCTCCTCGGCGCGGAGGAAAGCAGCTTAAATACAGCCAGGCCTGGAGAGGAATGTTAAAAAGAGGGGAAGAATCGCCCTCCTCCTTTCCATAGGGACCCGGGCCCGGCCAGATTGAGTATGCATGACTGAGCAAGCAAGCAAGGACAGCTCCTCTTTTAACTTTCCTGAACAATGGCTCTGCCTTCTTCCACCATTTCGCATTCCCCTCCTTGGAGGCAGCAAGGGGGCAGCGGGCGAGCCGGGCTGGGGGAGACGGGCTTTGTGCCCTATCAACACCGCTTAAGCTCCATCTCCCGCAACAATAAAACACCCCACGTCGGGCAGCCTAAAAAGGGACCGCAGCGGGTTAAAAGTCAGCACGTTGAGGAGAAAGATTATGGTGGAGGACAAAGGACACTTTAGATTATTCTAACTTCTTTTTTTTTTTTTTATAAACACGGTCCCGCTTTTTACTTTCTCTTTAATCTTCGGCTGGGCAGTGGAAATCAACCAAGATATTTCAGATTTCCCAGGTCTACAAGGACAAGGGTTTTTGGTGGTTGGCACTGCTGGGAAATGGTTTTATTTGATGGGTCTTCCATCCGAGGAGGGCCACACTTTAAATCACTGAAAAATCCTCCTCCATGCAATTTATCTGTAGCTTTAAAAAATAAAAGAAACACAGGCTTTCTTCCCCCCTCACAAATGCTGTCCTCGATCAGCAAGCAGTCGATTGAGCTGCAAGTTCCAGCCTTCAGTCTGCCCTCAGACTCGGCAGCTGAACCAGGCCTGTCCCCAGGGATGTGCCAGCACCCTCACG
>NC_031773.1:68944581-68948166 GCF_001522545.3 Parus major | reverse complement strand
TTTTTTCAAAAACATACTTCATATTTCCTCTTTTATTATATAAATATGTTTAACCTTTTACTGTAAGAATATAAAATGTTTTAAGAGGATCTTTGTTATTTTTTTATACAAATTCACAAACAGTACAATTAATCCATAGGGGTCTCTGGGTTTGCGTTAACTCGGTGGTCTGGCCTGTTACTGTGGAGGATTTGAGATTTTGAACAGATAAGCAAAAAAAAAGCCAAGATATTCAAAACAAAACAAAACAAAAAAAACAACAACAGAAACAAAACCCAAACTTACTCTTCCTCTTTAAAATAATAATTAAAAAAATAATCTAAAGACCCAGCTCCATTTTATTGACAGAACAGAGTTAAGACAGATGAACTTCAGTCTCCTCCCCTTCACATGGCAGCCCTGGGGCCTGTAGGCCAGCTCTGCTCCTCTCCACCTACAAACAGGAAGCCTGGCATAGTGACCTTTTGTAGATGGCTTAGGAGGGGAAAACATTTGCATATATCCATATATATAATTTTTTTTTTTTTAAAACAAACTTGCATTTTACATATTTCTGTTAACAGTAGCCCAATCCTCAGCATGGATTCTCACGTTACATATTTGTGCTAGAAGAGTAAAAATGCAGAAGCACAGTTTGGGTCCCCAGTTCCTAGTGAAGAGGGAGGGAGAGGCACAACCAGAATGTGAAGGTGGGACACAGTAGGGTAAGCCTAAAAACAAAAATTAAAAATTTTAAAAAAAAATAAAAATTAAAAAAAAGGGGTGGGGGTAGAGGAGGGGCAAAAAATAAGAACAAACCCATGGGGCATTATTCCAGTCTAGGCACAAAAATGTTTCAGTCTCAAAATCTCTTTCCTGTAAGAATTCCAGGGCTTTTGAGGAGGGGAAAAAAAAAAGTAACAAATTAAAACGAGGTAGCCAGACATCATATATATATTTATATATATAGAATATATTCAGCAGAAAAAAAATGTACTTAAAAATCCACAAGAACAGCAACTTCATATGTCTTTAAAAATAAAACCATGTAAGAAAATGAATACTGTAAAGGGGAGAATGAGTGAGGAAAACTGGGATCAATTACAGGATGTAAGCAAGGGATAGATGGGAGAGTAAGAGGCTGTTTTTGTAGCAGTAATTTTTTTTATGCGTTTCAAAATAAAAACAGGTCACAGTATCTCAAATGAAGCAGAAATGAAGCTGGAGATTCTTCCTCATGTCCCCCAGGTAGAGAGGAGCTAGAACTCCCTTCTACCTGCTCACCCCCGACCCAGAGAGGAATGGATATGTGGCTGGATATGTCTATCCCTGTTGCCAAGGAGGAGGAGGGGAGAAAAAGAGAGAATGATGAAAGGGAAGACAAGTCTCAGTAACTCTCTGTGTCCCCCAGTGCACAGGAGGGCTTAAGAGAGTAGGGTCTGTGTCCAGCCCCCACAGAGACAGGAGAAGGAGGAAATGGTGAATTAATTCATCTCCAGTGGAGAGATGGGGAGAGAGCATGGAGTGCCTGGACTTTTCCATTACCCATAGTGCAGGATGACACGGAAACGTACTGACAAAAGGGGAGGCTGTAGCTATCGCTAGTCTCAGTGCAGTGGAGAACTGGAATAGTGGGAGGTTGTATCCACCCACAGCAGAGAATAACATGAAACTGGAGACTGAAGAGAGATTTAAAGGGGGGAAAAAAAATTAAAAAAAAAAAAAATCAATGTACCTAGGAAGCAGTATTTCTGTCACAAATGTGTTGACAAGGGAGGGGCAAGCACAGAGGTGGAATGGTTGTTTTATCAAAAGCTGTGTCTGTGCCCAGCGCAGGATGACTGGGTGGCTGGGTACACGAGTGTAGCTAGGAAGCCTTTTCTGCTGTTACTATTTTTTGTTCCCATCTCCATTCCCACTCTCCTTTATATAAACCAAAAATAATCTATTCTGAATACATGGCAGAACAAGGGTCTTTCTTTATCCATCCTTAGTGCTTGAGGGGATGGAATGTGGGAGTGGGGATAAAGAGGGGTGTCTCTAGCCCCAGTGCATAAGAGTGTGGGCTTCTACCTCTTCCGCAGGGAAGGATGCTGTGGGAAGGGGAGAGCTCCGTCTCCCTAGCACGGAGCTTGAGGCATGACCTGGAAAATGGATAGGTGCTTTCTCTCTGTCCTCCTGCTCCCCCTCCCTCCTCCTCCTCCTCCTCCACAGCAAGGATAGGTAGGCAGCACAGAAGGGTCGAGGATATACCCTCTTTCTCTGTGTTCCTCCCTGCGGTGCCAGAGTGCGTGGGTAGCATGTCTCTGTGCATGCCCCTCTCTCTTTCTCTCCTCCTCTGCAGCAGTCAGTCAGTCAGTCAGTCAGTGAGTCCCTCCAGAGGAGATGGAGGTCTCGGGGCACCCTCCTCCTCCTCTCACCTGACCTTCTCACTCTCAGTCATTTCCCAAAGTCCCAGGTTGAGCACCTTGAGGCAGGGCAGCTGGGTGATGCGCTCCAGGCCCCGCTTGGTGATGCGGGTGCAGCCGTAGAGGTCGATGCCCGTGAGCTGGCTGAGGTGTTCTGCAATGAGCTCCAGGCCCTTGTCGGTGATGCGGACGCACTGGCCGATGTTGAGGGTGCGCAGCCCGTGCATCTGCCGCACCATGCGGTTGATGCCCTCGTCGCTGATGTGGCAGGAGCAGAGGGACAGCGAGCGCAGCCCGTCGAGGCCCTGCGCGATGTAGGCTAGGCTCTGGTCCCCCACCTTGTCGCAGAAGGAGACGTCGAGGCCGGACAGCCGCAGGCTGCCCATGGCCAGGTGCATGATGCCCGTGTCGCTGATGTTGTCGCAGGAGCGCAGGTTGAGGCTCCGCAGGCTGCTCATGTGCGACAGGTGCAGCAGCCCCGCGTCCGAGATGCCCCCGCAGAAGCTGAGGTTGAGCTGGCGGAGGCGGCCCAGCCCGCGGGCCAGGTGCTTGAGTGAGAGGTCGCTGAGCTTCTGGCAGTCCTGCAGTGTGAGCTGCTCCAGGCCCAGGCAGCCCTCGGCCGCGCTGCGGGTCATGCCCGCCAGATGCCCGATGCCCACGTCGGAAAGGTGCCGGCAGGAGCGCAGGTTGAGGCTCTTGAGGCGCTGCAGGCCCCAGGCGATGAGCAGGAGGCCGGTGTTGGTGATGTTACTGCAGCCTCCGAGCTCGAGCACCTCCAGGCCCTTGAGGTACTGGGCGATGCGGCCCAGGCTGCTGTCCGTGATCTGCTTGCAGAGGCTCAGGTTGAGCGAGCGCAGGGAGCTGATCTCCGCCACGAAGGCGTGGCTCAGCCCGTTGTCGGTGAGGTTGTAGCAGCCGCTGAGGTTGAGGCTCTCGATATCCGCCATGCCCTGGACCACGTAGCTCAGGCTGCGCCGCAGCGACAGGATCTGCACCCGCCGGATGCCCCGCGCCGCCAGGCTGGGGAAGAGCGAGGGGTTGGCGCGGCGCAGGTGCAGCTTGGCCTCCACGCCCCGCCACACCGAGCGGTGGTAGGCGGCGTCCCGCCAGGCCGTGCACACCTGCGCCGCGCGGCCCTTGTCGCGCACCTCCAGGTACCCGAAGATCATGGCGAGCAGCTCGGGGAACAGGCACGAGA
>NC_031773.1:68937557-68943659 GCF_001522545.3 Parus major | reverse complement strand
CCCCGGGACCCGGTCCCTGCGCCCTCAGCGCTCCCCGGGACCCGGTCCCTGCGCCCTCAGCGCTCCCCGGGACCCGGTCCCTGCGCCCTCAGCGCTCCCCGGGACCCGGCCCCTGCGCCCTCAGCGCTCCCCGGGACCCGGCCCCTGCGCCCTCAGCGCTCCCCGGGACCCGGCCCCTGCGCCCTCAGCGCTCCCCGAGACCCGGCCCCAGCGCCCTCAGCGCTCCCCGGAGTCACTCCCGGCTCCAGCACATGGCACAGGGTGACATCCAGGGTGACATCAAGACGGTTCTTGAGTGTCCAGAGAGGGAAAAGCCACAACCTGTCTGGGCAGCCTGGTGCAGTGCACGAGCAACCCGCACAGGAAAGAAGTTATTCCTTGTTTTCAGGAGGAACTTCCTCTGTGTCAGTTTATATCTGCCTCTTGTCCTATTGCTTGGTGTCACCAAGAAGAGCCTGGCTCCATCCTCTTGACTCATCTTTCATACACTCACAGGCATCAATGAGGTCTTTTCTCAGGCATCTCTTCTTGAGGCTGAGCAGGCCACATCTTCTCAGCTTTTTCTCATAACAGCAATGCTCCAGTCCCCTCATTATCTATCTTACTCTTCACTGGACCCTCTCCAGGTGCTCCAAATCTCTCTTGTACTGGGGAGCCCAAAACTGGGTGCAGCACAGCAGGGCTGAGTAAAGGGGCAGGATCAGCTCCCTTGACCTGCTGGCAGTACTTTCCCTAATGCATTACCAATCCTAATTCCTGCCCTGTCAGTGCAGAGAAGCCACGGTGGGTGCGGTGTTGTCACCCATGGGTGACAGGTCTCCACCAGGACATTGGTGGCGGGGATGCAGAGCAGCGCTGCTTTACAGAATTACAGACTCAATCAGCTTGGGAAAGACCTTGGAGATCATCATCTCCAACCTGTGACCAGACACCACCCTGTCACCCAGAACATGGCACTCAGTGCCACATCCAGTTTTAACACCTCCAGGGACAGTGACTCCACCACTTCCCTGGGCAGTCCCTTCCAGTGTCTAATCACCATTTGCTGTGAAGAAATTCCTCCTAATGTCCGACCTAAAATCTCCCGTGGCTCAGCTGGAGACTCCAGCTCGGTACTGTGCCATGCTCCAGCCACCCCCTCGCTTCACCCGTGTTTGCCACTGGGCCACCTCTGCATCGAGGCTGGCCAAGGCCATGCTGGGCTGGCTGGTAACTCCTCGAGCTCTCTGGGAGCCCCGGGCCCCATGAGGAGGGACAGGGGTTTGTGCAGCTGCAGAAGGTGGCAAAGGGAAAGCGGATGGCTGTCCCAGCCCTGCCTGCTGGAGCACCGGCTGCTGCAGTCTGTGGCATGGCCGTGAGGCGGTGTGACAGCCTTGAGGACCAAAGTTTGGGAACCCTGTGTCCGGGCATGCCTGAGGGAGCGATAGCACAGGGCTGTAAACACTCAGAGATCGGGGTAGCTGTCAAGGTTGCTGTTCATCTCTGCACAGACCGTTTTAGGGCCTCTGTAATGGGGAATGGAAAATCTGAAAATGGCTTTCAGCTAATGGCCTCCTTGAACTAGTTCTGAAAATCGTTGAAGTAGTCACATAAACCAAGCAATTTCCAGCGACTTTCAGCAATTTCAAGAAAGAATGCTTGAAAACCATGTTTCCTATGTGTCTGTAGCCTCGTGTAATGGCAACTGTGGACAATTCAACACTGGGCAGTATTGCAGCAGTGTTAAAAATGGCTCAAGTTCTACTGGAGATCAGGGATGGCTTTTCAAAACAGTTTCAGAAGAGCAGGACTGCCCTTTCTTTGTAAAGAAAAAATAAAGTTTGCATTTGTTCAACATGACAGGGTGTGTTTTTAATACTGTCTGGATCGCTAAATCATCCTAGTTACTGATGTGTTTGCTGTACTGATGCCTCCACTAACCCGGAGGAATAGGCTCTATTTTAATCATCATTTAAATTTATCTGCTACAGAAGCAGTCGTGGCTCTGCCTTCACGTACAGATTCCATATTAGCAGGTTCTGGTGAATACTTGGAGGTGAAACCTTTAGGTTTCACTCTGCTTTTCTCTTTCCTTTTTGCTTTAAGTTGGAGGTAGGGCGAGTTGAAGGACTCGGAGGCCCTGATCCTGCACCGAGTTCCCCATGCATATAAACATCACTATCGACATCAGGCTGTGGTTTGGCAGCGCACAAAAGCCAGCAGCACAGCTCCTATTATTGGCTCCAAAATGGGGTGGCCACATGATGTGAAGCGCTGACCTGGTATTCATTCACCCTGCCTGCTCAAGTTAATTCAAGAAGTTTTTTGACAGGTTAACTTTTTACTAGCAGACTTTATGCCGGCTCAGGTGTCAGTGTGCTCAGCTCCAGCCAGATCAGGTATCGTCTGCACCCCTGTGTTTGGCGTGTGGCCAGAGCAGGATTGGCGCTGGCCCCGCATCCTGCGCTCTGGCTCGTTCTGCAGCAGCCTGATCACATGCCTTGGCCCGATCCCGAT
The DNA here is from genome assembly GCF_001522545.3 of Parus major. Taxonomy (NCBI): domain Eukaryota; kingdom Metazoa; phylum Chordata; class Aves; order Passeriformes; family Paridae; genus Parus; species Parus major. The sequence goes on along the minus strand of NC_031773.1, from coordinate 68,941,163 downwards.
GAAATTTGTACTCCTGGGTGATCCAGCAACCTGCTTTTAGTGATTGTGGAGCCGCAGTCACACGCAGGAGCTGTACTGTATGAACTACCTTTGTAGCATTATTTTTAGAAATATATATATTTGCTGTTGGGAGGTTGGTTAGCCATCGGGCTAATAAGCAAAAGATTAAGGGTGATAGATTTTTTTCTCTGCAGCTTGGTTGTGCTCAGATCAGTTGTAGAGCATGGCAGCTGAAAAGGGGAATTTCCATGGAGTGAGGAGCAGGTGAAAGGTGTGGCATCTCACGGGCCTGTCGTGGCAGGGATTCCTTGTCTGGAGGCAGCGGGATCGCTCACAAGAAGGCTGAGTCCAGCACACATCAGGCAACGTGTGAAGGAAATGTGGCACAGAAGTGTTGGTGGATCTTGGCGATTGTGTTACTCACAACTGGCAAAGCTATGAGCAAGTTCTACAAGTCATTCTCAAAGAGTGCTGATGAAGGCTTTCACCGTATTATCCCAAGTTCAGCTGTGGAATCTTGCCATGGAAATAATGTGGTATTTCCTCTCCCTAAGCCTTTCAAACCACATTTGAAGGGGAGTAGGGAAAGGTGTGCTGTTCAAGGCAGAAAAGCTTACCTGAAATACTTTTTTCTTCATGTCTTGGCACATTGTGTCTGTACTGCCTCTTGTGTGTAGCCAGCAGAAGCTGGAAATAGATGATGCATTTTCTGGAGACTGAAGTTCTCTTTCTCACGTGTTATGTACTTAGACCATCTGTCCTTCCTTGTGAACAGTTAAGGTTTACATGTTGAGTGGAACAGCCTGGAATTTGGATTCGTATTCCTAATCTACTGTAGTGTTGAGCTGGGGGAAAGGAGGGCACAGAAATTACTGTTCTAGCAGATTTTTATTTCTCAGTGTAAGTGACAGATGTTTGGAAATAGAGGTTTAGAAAGACAAAGAACAAAGTGCATGAAAAAGGGCCAGTTTGTCACATGGTTGTTCAGTTGACTTTGTGTTTCCAGGAGTACAGGAATATGTGCCGTGTTTTTCATGATCTCATGTGGTATAAATAGGAGGTGGTAATCACCGTGTGATAAACGGCATTTTATTAAAAATCCCTGCCTGACTCCTATGTGCTCTGATGGCTGCTCCATACCCCTGGAACCATCTCTAGCATTCCAGCCCCTCGAGCAGCTCCCAACAGCCACGCTCTCTTTTCGAAAGCACTTGCCAGATAAATGCTTCTCTTTTTTTCCCCCCCAGTTATACTGGTGTTCAGTGGAGGCTGTACAGTTTTGCTTGGCTGGGGTTCAGGAGGATCCACATAACTCACTCGTGGCTTCTATGACTGGAAGCAGCTCGTGCTGATAAAGCTGCACTCTTGTCTGTCCTGCATCTTTTATTGCATGTTGGGTGTAACACCCACCAGGTCTCTCTCTAGCTCCCATCTCAGCCTGGCCTTGTTTGTTGCTTTTGCCTGTCAGTTTGCAGAGTAACTTTTGGCTCAAATTTAAGAGATAACAGAGTCCTTCCTTATCCTTCCTTTTCTTCTGCCCCACCCTATTCCATGTGCTTTCTGCCTTTTCATAGCTTCAGCTGAGGAATGAAGAACTTGTGAATTTGCCCACAGGAATCTTTTTAGCCTTTGGGATTTTTTTGCCTAAGGGCAGTGGCCATTGGGACTGCAGGACAGAAGTGAGGCAAATACACTTGGACAATAAAACCTGTGCCCAGCTAACCCTTCTCTCTCTTTTGAACCATTTAAACTTTGATGCTGCCACACTCCACATGCCTACAGTTGTCCTTCACAAGCTGGCTTCCACATCTTCTCCATCAGATTTGAACCGTGACCGCAAAAATCAACTAAGTTTGATACAACCCATGGTCTTAAACTAGGTTTAAAGCTGGTTTAGTGAAGCTTCTTCAAATTCAGTTTGGGGAATGTTTTTTTGTGTATGAATGAAACCAAAAGGGTCCTTTTGGGATTGTTGCAATAGGACAACAGTTAATGGTTTCAAACCAAAGGAGAGTCAGTTTAGACTGGATACAAGTTTTTTACACTGAGGATGGTGAAAGGCTGACACAGGGTGCCTGGAGAGGTGCTGCCTGCTGCATTCCTGGAAACATTAAAGGTTAGGTTGGACAGGACTCTGATCAACCTGCTCTAGTTGAAGATGTCTCTGCTCATTGCAGGGGGCTGGACTAGGTGGCCTTTCAAGGTCCCTTCCAAACCAAACTCTTGAGTGATTCTGCATTGCATGTGTGCATACCTGTGTGCATGCATCCACACATATATAAATCATCCTAGGGTGTTCAGTGAATGGATTCCCTTTGGAATTCATGCTGGCTGTGACCTTTCATTCTTTGATCAGAGAATATAAAGAAAATGTATCAGAGGGTTATTTGGAAATTGTAATACTGGGATCCTTTTGCCTGTTGAGCTTTGTTTGGAAGACTAGGTGAAGCTTTCCTGAAAAGGAAAGTGGGTTTTTGTACTTTGCAGGCTTCATGTCTCTAATAGGTGCTACATGAGGCTGTATTTTAGGACTACGTGGTTTGTCCTGCACAAAGTAATTCTCATCTGGCATGTATTTCCTGGAATTGGGTGGTTTAGTCAAAATACAATGTACTGTGGGTATGTGGTTAGATGCTGGGGCAAAATTCAGAGCTAATGTCTCAGTGCAGACTCCAGCTATAGATTTGAGCCTTTGGGATTTGGGTATTCTCTTCAGGTCCTGTTTTTACTTGTCAGTCAGTAGCTGACAAGAACATAACTCCATGTCATGAGGTCAGAGGGTGTGAAGTGGGGGAGCTCGGGGTTGTATTCCCAGCTTCGCTGTTAAATTGGCCAGTGATTGTTGCTGCTGTAACAGATTGAACCAAGCATAAATGAAAGGATTGCTTGAAGAATCAAAACGATTTGGGATTGTCCAGACAACACCCTCGAATGCCATGTGTCTCTCAGGTGTGTCTGTGTGTCTGTCCCTGTGGGACAGGGCTGTCTGGTGCTCAGAGCAGGGGACCTGGGCCCCTGCCATGCATGGCACACCCCTCAGGGCATATGTGCAGCTTGCTACTCAGTGCTTAAAATCATCAAAGGAAAAGTGCTTTGGGAGGGCAGCATGTAAAACCTCAAACCTGTGTTTGCAGTTCGTTGTATTGGGTGCTATTTTAAGTGCTGGGCTTTGTCATTTCTTCCTTAGCAGTACCAAAGAAGGCTGAGATGGCAGAAAATATCTGATGCAATCGTTATTATTAAAAGCAGTGGCACAAAAACAAAGAGACCTTTCAGGTGGTAATTGCTTTCATAAGCCATTCCTGGGGATTGAACTCTGTGACCTCTACAACTTGATCTAAAAGGGACAGCCCCTGCAGTCACAGCAGAAACATGTGTGGCTGACATGCTGTGTGGTACCTGTTACAGCAGCAGCTCTGTGAAATCTTCCTTTCTAACATCTGTGTCGTCCAAAACCCAGCAGAGGTGGATGGATGCTCTGTGCGGAGCTCCAGTGCCAGCTGGAGCTATATATATATAATATATAATATATAATATATAATATATAATATATAATATATAATATATAATATATAATATATAATATATAATATATAATATATAATA
>NC_031773.1:68934878-68937491 GCF_001522545.3 Parus major | reverse complement strand
ATATAACATATAACATATATTAATATATTATATATAATATATAATATATAGTATATCGTATATCTTATATCTTATATCTTATATCTTATATCTTATATATTTTATATTTTATATTTTATATTTTATATTTTATATATATATATTTATATTTATATAAATATATAAAACACGCTCAGCCTGGGATGGGGAGAGGCTGTGGCCTGTGGCTGAGCCTTGCTCTCTGCAGGCAGGGCAGATGGGGAAATACTGGCCAGCTCATGGCTAAGGGGTGCCAGGGAAACTTCTCCCTTTGCTCTCTGTCAGAAGCTGCAAGGAAGAAAAGCCATTAGTCCCTGGGCTTTCCAGTCAAGCCTTGCACAGGGACCTCACCAGAGTGTCCAGGGACAGGTAATTCATATTTCACAGTGCAGTGACAGGTCACAAGAAGGTAAGCTCAGTTTGGGGAGGGCACTGATGTAGCTGCATGGCTCTTAAAACACAAGATTTTTGTACCCATGGATTACTGCAGCATCACTTTTAACTATTGACTCCTCCCTCTCTGGACTGTGGCCACCAGCACATTTTCAGGTAGTAAATGGCATTCTAAAATTGGCAATTCGCTTGAATTGGACCAAGTTATGTCACCTGCCTTATGAGCATCAGCTCTGAAGTAAGTTCTTGGAGGAAAACTGGAAAATAGGGCAATACTGGTTTGGAAACACGCTGTGAAAATGAGATTCACAGTTCCAGCTTGGCACAAAGGTGAGAGTTAGAAAATAGTTTTAAAAGGAAGGCAGGCTAAAATACAAAATACAATGTGATACTTAATGGATAATTTGGATTACTTCTGGCCAGAGGAAGGTTAATGTAACATTTTATTCCTAGAAGTAACAAATCAGAAACTGTTTGTGCTAAATTCCCCTGATTTTCTGCAAGTTCATTGGATGCACAGAAAAATGGTTGCAAAGGGACCAGGTCCCTTTCAGGAACTTCTTTTGTTCCTGCTTCTGTTCTTGTGTTCATGTGGAAACTAAAACCCCATTAAGGCAGCTAAATTCACCAACACGTGTTATCTATCTGTACAGGAGAAAAATCTTGGAAATCCTCTCTGGAAATGCAGGGGTAAAATGAAGGGCAGACACAAGCAGGGTAGGAAGAAAATATAAAGCTCACCATGCTGGAGGTGGAAATATAAATATGTAGAACAAAATCTGTGCTTTACACTTGTTCTTTCAACTTGTGTCTACACTTTTCATTAAAAAAAAAAAACAAAATAAACCTTTGCCTACAGTGTAATGTAAATTAATCAGTGTGATCAGACTCCCTCATGTACAATAGAATACAGCTTTCTCTAGTTCTGATGGTTCCAATTTTTATTTTTAAACAGAAAAGTATAAGCTAGAAATATGGCATTTACTTCTGGTTTTTTGGGTTTATTCCCCCCAACATACATACTGACTAAATTATGTGGAAAAGCCTCTTTCTTCCCACTATTTCACCCTTGAGATCTAGTATTTTCCTAGTCTTGTCAGTGTTCCATGCTTTTTGCCAGCAATCCTGATCTGTATTCTTTAGGTTCCTTTTGGACCGTGAATCCTTTTGTGAGAAAATTATTCCTCCGTGCCCTGAAGCAGGAAACATAAACAAAAGCCTTGAGATGTATTGAAATCTGAAAATTGTTTTCAGATTGACTGAAATTGACTATTGAAATAGTGAAAATATTTCTAGAATGGCAACAGTTGCCACAGGACGTGGGGAAGCAACAGGTAACTCAATAATTGTCCTTTGTATATCCAGGGCACCTCTCCTGTGGCAAAAGATATCTAATCATGGAATACCTGGAATTTTGTAGCATTTCAGGTTCCTTTGCAGGTTTTAGCCCTGTTTCACCCGTGATGGAACCAATGCCAAACTGTGTGTTCTTCATGGATGGGGAGTGAGCACCTGGGGCTGGACTTTGTTTGAAGTCTGGGATGTTTGGGCTCACGCTGTCTCGCTCTGGGTGCCCAGGAGTGTAGGCATGAAATCAGGTTTTGGAAACTGAGAACTGAATGACTTCCCAGTGTCACATGCTGGGTTTGCTGCAGGAATCCAGCCCAGATCTCCTGGCTCCCTCCCCACTCCCTGAGCGCCAAGGCCGGTCCCCAGCTCTGTTTCAAGGGATCCTAGAGAGCACTGGCATTTGAGCAAGTCAGCTGGCAACTTCACTCTGTTTTGTTTAGAATGATTCACATTCTTCCATCTAATTCCCACACTGAAAATTTCCAGCTTCCTATTTTCCCCAAGCTGTCCCAGCAAGACATATTGAATATGCAGATGTGGTGGCACACACGTGCTTTTCCTGAAGCAACCCCTCAAAGCTTTTTCTGGATGTTTGTTTTCCTCCAGTTCCTGTAATCCCCAAAGTGACATTAAACAGATTTTTTTGTTTAACCTTTGTGTGAAACTCTCTGTCCCTTCATTTGTAAGGATATGTGGTTTTAGTTACGTTTTGTTACATTCCCTTGTGCCTGGAGGAGACACTGTGTAAATGAAAACACATTAGAATTGTTACACACCATGCAGAAATGTCCTCTCAGACCCATACATGCCATATCTAGAACATATTTTTGTCCTCTCAGACCCATACATGCC
>NC_031773.1:68924142-68934848 GCF_001522545.3 Parus major | reverse complement strand
TCTAGAACATATTTTTGTCCTCTCAGACCCATACATGCCCTGTCTAGAACATATTTTTGTCCTCTCAGCCCCTGTGCAGTGCAGCATGCTTCCCTCTCCTGCAAAACAAGCAATTCTTATCTCCTCTAGATACACTGGGGTTTTTCTGCAGGACAAATATATTTTTCTTTGCAAAAACTTTGCAGTTGTCCAATAAAGCAAGGTTGCTTTCCAGATGTTTCACCTAGAAATTGCCTAGTCCTGTCCAGTAGACTCAATATTGCCAGAGAGGTTGGGGAAAGAATCTTCAGGAATGTAAATATTCTTTTGGATTGTAATGTAAAATAGATAATTTTAATTTTCTCTATTTGAGTGGCAATTGGGAAAACTTCTCCCCCCTGGATTTTCCCCACTGAGTACGTGTTTCCCCTTTAGCATCAAGGGAAAAACTAACACATTTATTTCTCTTAAAAAAAGCCATCTCCTGTGGACTGTCCAGCTGTGTGTGGTAAATTCTGCACAAGGTTTAGTGTGAGCATGGACTAAATGGTGACAATATTTACATGTTTTCCCTGGAGGATATTTATGCGAGATAAATATTTTATTTATTAATAGAAACTTTTATTATTTTTATTTCATTATTAAAATAATTTATTTTCATAATTTATATTACTATAAAAATATAATATATTTTATAAATATTTTATTTATTAGTAGAAACTTTTATTATTTTTATTTCATTATTAAAATAATTTATTTTAATAATTTATATTACTATATAAATATAATAATTTTATTTATTAATATGTCTATTATATTTAATATATATTTACAATATTTATAGAAATATTAAAATCTTTTACATTTTAATATTTTAATAACTATTTTAACAATTTGTTTTATTAATAAAATAAATATATTATTATATTATTTTATTATTTCTATTTATTAATATAAATATTTTAGTTATTAATATAAATTTTAATTAAAATTTTGAATTAATAAAATTTTTTAATTAATACAAATTTTAAGTTAATATAAATTTATGCAGGATATAATGGAAAAAAATTATTATTAAAAGAATTATTTTTGTATTCTCTTATTATTTTATTGATTAATATAAATATTTAGTTTATTAATATAAATTTTAAATTTATATAAATTTATGCAGGATATTACGGAAATATATTACTATTAAATTATTATTAATTATTATATTATTTTATTCTTATTTTTAATATAAATATTTTATTTATTAATACAAATTTTTAATTAATACAAATTTTAAATTAATATAAATTTAAAAAATATAAATTTTAAATTAATATAAAATTTAAAATAATATAAATTTTAAAATAATAAAAATTAAAAATAATATAAATTTAAAAATAATATAAATTTTAAATTAATATAAATTTTAAAATAATATAAATTTTAAGAAATTAAAATTTTAAATTAATGTAGATTTTAAAATAATATAAAAATTTAAATTAATATAAATTTAAAATCAATATAAATTTAAAATCAATATGAATTTATGCAGGATATTATGGAAAGTGTGGCCAGAGAGTGCCTTTAGCATGAAGATGTGATGTCCAGTGGGGCAGGCACTCTGTCCCTGCAGGACACCTGGCCTGATGTCCACTCCTCCAAGCACAAGGAAAACACCCTTCTCTCTGAATTTTCACCAGGAATGAGAATCACTCAGTTCCTGCTCATTTCCTTCTGCAGGTGTGATTCTGAGCCCTGCTGTAGGATGCTGTAGGGTGTGATCTTTCAAAGATGACATCTCAAAGATGACATCTCAAAGATGACATTTCAAAGGCACACCGTGGCAAAAGGAGCAGTCCTGCCCTCCCTCAGCTCCCCGTGGCAAACTGGACCGAGAGCTGGTTGTCATCACAATATCCCAGTGCCTTTGGGAGGTTTGCAGGATGGTGATGATCTGAGCTGGGCAGCCTCCTCCAGCCCAGCTGCACCTGCTGTGGGAGCAGAGACTTTTAAATCCCTATTTGAAGGGCTGCAAAATGTGGGTGTTACATCCTCAGAACAACTCAGGGCCAAATTCTCTGGTGCCAGTCATTCCTGGGCTTGTGCTCTGCTTTCTGAGGAGATGAGCTGTTAGATAAAACACCTCCTTTTTCCAGATAATTTAACCCCTTGGAGTTATGTTTCTGGTGACCACAACATTTTTCATGAAGCAGGAAAGGAAAAAACACAATTTTCCACAGGCACCTCTGAAATCTGATTCCTTGTTTTGAAGCCTAGGTGTGGGCTGAGCTGTTTGGAGGATGAAATTGCCACTGGTGGAGTGCAGGATGTGCTCAGAAAGCCTCACTGTGGCTGCAAAGTCAGGCTGGTGACAACTTGCACTGGCTGTGTTGATGTAAAGCAGGTTTTGATTTTGGTTAGCCCTGCTGGGCAGGCAGAGCTGTGGGAGGAGGAGATGGATGCTATTCTAGAGTCTGTACCAAAATGTCACATTAGAGTTTGTGCTGGTGAGAGAAAAAAAAGGAAAAAAAAGCACAACTTTTTTTGGAAAGCTTTTGGATAGCTTTGGCAGTTAAAATATCTGTATAATGTGCTTTGAAAACTGAGGCAAAGTCAATGAAAATGAGCAAATTTGAGTAAAGTTGCTCTAGAGGCTTCAGTCACTTTTCCAGTTGTTCTTTTGTTCCATTTTGGGAAGGATTTACAAAGCAGCAAATTCTAGCACAAATAGTGGAAACCTCATCTGTTACAAATCAGGCAATTTTACACAGAGCCATCTTTCAAACTAATGCTCTGTTATCATTTTTTTAACACATAGATTTTTATTGTTTTTTTCTCTTTTTTGCTGTTGTGTTTTTGCACTTCAGGCCTTGCCCTGATAACAGAGGGGCTTTGGCATCATCAGAGCTTGGTGTAGTTCCTGTCCTGGAGGCTGATGTTCACTCTCTGTGCCCTCAACCTCTGGCAGTGAACTTACAAACAAGGTCTGTAACAGGATACCTCTATTTTCTGCAGCTCAAATTGCACATAAGTGATCATGTTAGAATGAGGTTGAGTTATAAAATGATCTCCTTTTTGTACAAATGTCTATGCAGTCTATTCCCCAGACAGTTTAGCTGAAATCTGTTGCACCCAGAATTAACAGGAAATTCCTTCACTGAAGTGTGAGGGTATAGAAGATAAGTTCTGAAATTGGTTAAATGGGTGTAACCTCCTGATGTAGGCAGGGCTTTATTTATAGTGCTTCAACCTTTACTATAGTTTATTTTTAATATAAAACACAGTAAGCATGCTTGAAAAAAAGGTTTTTCCTCTTTGGTTTGGAAACTGTGAAAACTATGAAGATGATACAATTATACATTTGGGCATTATTCCTAAAATGTTCTGTATTTGAATCCACTGTATTTGAGCAGGAACATCATTGAATTGATGGCAGAATTATTTGAAGTTGAAAGAGTGGAAAAAGCAAGCACATTTTAATTTTAATCCCGATTCAGCAAAAATGAGTAGGGATATTCTTACTTTCAGGCACCTGGTTTAATGCTTTACTGAATGGAGGTGAATCTGCCCCACAGATTTCCTGTTTTCAACCTGTCACTCACCCCCTCCTGCACCTCTCTTTCCCTTTCTGTGAGGCAGAGATAAAATAGTGGCTCTCAGGGCTGTGGGGTCTAAGGGATTTGTGCATGTGCTCGCTTTGCAAGTCTGGAGTGGAGGAAAAGCTGGCCATTATTATTTTTATTAGACTAGACTTTGTAAGAACCTCTTTGAAGAGTCTGTTTGGAAAGAGAAAAATTATAATGAATTTGGATTTATTCCAATGGTTTACTGTTTCCTTTGGAAATGGACAAGTCAAGCTTTGCTGGCTGTGGTTTAACTGGCAGGAGGGTCTTGATCTGATGCTGTGACCTTCACTGAGGTGCAGAATGTCCAGGGAACAGCAGCAAACAGTGCATCTCCATTTCCTCCAGTCATTCACTCCTGGAGAATTAAAAACCACTGCAGCAGCAGTTTAACCGTACTTTGAATATTTGATTTCCTTTGGCAGTTGATGTAATTCTTACAGAGTAGGGAACAAGCTGAAAGGAACATACATCCAGGGCAAAAATGAGCTCCAGGCCTGTGAGATGCAGAGACATAAATCTCAGTTTGGGATGGTTCCACGGGGGCTGGGGGAGCTGGACACCCCTTAGGGAGGATGAAGGTGCTCTGTGTTCTCCAAGCTCAGAGTGAGGAAGAGAACACTTAAAGTCATCCAACTCTTTCCATCCCCTGGCCTGTCCTAAAATCTCTGCAGAGAAGTTGCTTTGACTTGGACAGCCTTGCTCTGCCTCCTTGCTGATGTTGTCAGAGAACTTTGTGTTCTTGTGCTTCGTAACCTTCGAGGAGGGCTGACATGTGTGCTCATAACCACCATGGTCTGAGCCCAGAGCTCTCACACAAACCCTGCAGCAGCATCAGCTCCCCCAGCAGGAGCAGGGCTGTCCTCCTGTCACTGCCTGAGGGGTCTGTGCCCTGCTCAGATACAGCAGGGAGCACAGCAGCTCCCAGGGCTGGCCTCTGGAAAACAAAGGAGGGATGGATGTTCTTCTCTTGGCTTTTCTCACGTCTTACTCCCCTCTAGGATGGTTAATCCTTTGTGTAAATTTAACATTTGGGAAAGCTAGACGTTAGCTAGATGGTCTTTAAGGGATGGAGTCTTTCATTCTTGGCAATCTGATGTTGGGGAGCAGCAGCTTGGGCTTCCTAATCCTGCCTGGCCTTGTGTCCCAACCTGACCCCCGTGGCTCCTTTGGGGGGGCCTGGGGAACGTTTTCTGAAGATGAAATCATTAATGCAGTTTAAGGAGATGGGGTGCTTGTCTGGCAAGGGGGCTGTGACACCGTGGGCATCTTAAATAAGCTGCTGAGCGGTCAGCAGAGGAAAATGCCTGGTACTTCTTTCAAATATCTGTATCTAGTGATTTGAGTTTATAATTATGCACAGTAGAACTGGTCTAATTTCTTGTGGGACTTTCCCATACAAATAGAGGACGCTGAGAAGGTTTCAGTTTGTGATTAGGGATGATTGCTGCAGCCCCAGAAACGCTGGTATTACAGCAGTCGTGGGAACAAGAAGGGCAGAATTTGGGTTAGACACGGTTTAGGACTCTGGCTCTCAGCTGGGGCTGCCAGCATGCAAATAACCTTCTCATGTAAAATGGAACTGGATGGCTTGGATCTGTCCATGGGAATATCATGGACGTGGAGATCTTCCAGACAGCTATATACCTGCAGGGAAGGGGCTGTGGTGCTTCTTTCTCCATTTCAAAACATCTAAATCACTTCTGTTTCAGCATATGCAGCTTCTGCTGAGTCTGTTGCACTTTTCTTTGGGACATCTTGTGCTGGTCTCAGTGGACCAGGTTGGCTCAACACTCAGATTTAATCTGCTGGAAGAGTGAGTGCAAGTACCACAGAATCCCCTTGAGAGGAAGGAGGATCGTGTCCTGATTAATCTTTGGAGTTTGCTTTTTTCTTGTAGCGGGCGAGATGGGCTTGCTCCAAGTGAGCTCATTGCCTGTCATGAAATCCTGTGCTGGAAATGACACTGTTCATTAGGCTGTACATATATTCTGTAGCTGAGAAATGGTTTTGTTCATAGAATAATTATCCTTTGTACATATTCTGGTTTTGAATGGTGAAAATGTTCAGTATCTGGCCACTTCTGTTGTCTAGCCCTTCTGCTTTATTTGCAAGCTTCCTCCATTGTTGCTCTCCTTGGTGAGGCACTTCAGGGACAGCTGTCACTGGCTCTGCTGGGACTGGCAGGTATATCTTGGCACTTGCTGCTCTACATGCCCTGGTGACAGCCAGGCTGGATGCCATTGGCCAGGGGAGCCATGGAAAAATGGAACGGCAAGGTAGTGGTGAAAGGAAATCTGGATCTGTCAGCAGGGGTGACAGGTGATGAGATGCAGGAAAAGGTAGTGCATGAGCACATCAGGAGATAAAACCGAGCCTGTAAGCACCAAAAGAAACAAGCAGGATGTAAGCAGGAATAATCTGCCTTTCCAGCAGAGACAGACAGTGCGTGACAATTCAGTGAGGCAAGGCAAAAGGGCAGGCATGAAGGACTGATGTGCTGGGATACTTCAAGAAGCTTTTATTACACCTTCTGTAACAGCCCAGCTTTGTCTGGACCTATGGAGGTGGCTCCAGGTGCTGGTTAAGTAATAATTGCAGTACAAATAAATAAACACCTTTAGATCTGGGAAGGTTGACACCAGTGCAGCGATGTGGTGGCACAGTGCTGAGAGAGGACAGGGCAGCAGGGGAGCAGCACAGAACCAGACTAGTCAGGGAGTGGTGAGATAAAAGATGATTTAGGTTTCTGTGTGAAGACTGAAATTTAGCTTCAAGTGATTTGGGCTTTTTTTTTTAATTTTTCTTTTTTCTTTTTTTTTTTTTTTTTAATCTACACTCCCTCTAAAACTGGTTCAGCTGAATGGGCAAGTATGTGACTTTAATGAGATTCCTGAAGTCTTAGTAAGAGCTGTGGTTAAAGCCTGTCTGCCAGAAGCAGATGGATAGCAGGATGTTCTGATCCATCTCCTGGTGCTGTCAGCAGCAGCAGCTCCATGGCACACAAGCAGAGGGCAGGGATTCCCCTTGGAGCAGCACATGGAAAGCCTCCTTCCTGGGTGTGCTGCTTTTGGCTGGAGTGAAGTTAATTTTCGTCATAGTAGCTGGTGGGGGGCTGTGTTTTGGGTTAGTGCTGAAAACAGAGCTGATAACTCCGGGATATTTTGGTTATTGCCCAGCAGGGCTCACACAGTCAAGGCCTTTCCTGCCTCTCACCCCACCCTGCCAGGGAACGGGCTGGGGGTGCAGGAGGAGCTGGGAATGGACACAGCTGGGCCAAAGGGTACCCCAGAGCTGATGTTGTGCCCAGCAGCACCTACTGGGGCCAGCAGCAGGAGGAGGAAGAGGAAGAGGAAGAGGGGTTAAACACAACACTGGGCAGTGTATCTCTACTGGCTCCTGAAGCAGAGAGACTCCACTTCAGTGAGCATCCTTCACATCTGGAGTAAGTGCCTTGTGTCAGAGAAAGCAGTAATTGTTTCTGGATGCACTGGACACTGCGAGGCATTCAAAGCAAGCACTGAACTGCAGTCAAGCTGCAGGAGTAAACAGGAACTCAAAAGAAGCTCCTGATCACTGGAGGAAGAATGTATGCCCAGCTCTCCCCAGAGCAGAAGAAATCAGACAAGTTGCAGAAATGAGGAACACTGGAGTTATGTGGAAGTGATGTTTCCTTTCACTCGATAAAGATCTGGGTCACATCTGGGGACATCCCGAGTTTTTAAGAAACAATAAGGGTAGGACAAGGAATTTGCATGAGTAACCCTCCCTTTCTCATTTATCAGAGCTGTCTTCCAGCGAGGGTTCAACCCTTTGCAGGCTCTGCCAAATCTTTGCAAACGATCTCATGGACATGACCTCCCTTTCTTGGAGTCCTGCAGCTTCCCTGCAGCAAACAAGGCAGGGACAGTGCTGGGAAAGCAGTGATAGCTCTCCAACTGCTTGGCTGCACCTTTGGAAACTGGATGTGTAAATTCATGCTTGGTGCACACTTGTCACCTCTGAAAAGAGAACAAAGGCAAACACAGGTACAAATTTCAGGCAGGCAGCCAGCACAGTAGACAGTTGCCTCGGGCAGCAGACTGTTGAATGCAGCAGAATGCCAAGGCTTTAGGAAGAGAAAGGCTTGCTGCCGCTGCTCTGCCCTCTAAGAAGCATTAGACCTTTTATCTAAGGGTTGAGATTCATGTCCTGTTTTCAGGCAACAGCTCCTTACTTGGCCCAGGTGATGCTTGCTCTGGGTACAAGCATCTGCAGTGCTTGAGCAGGTTCTCTTCTGCTGTTTGAGTGATCCATGCCCACTGGAAGGGGTGGGATGGGACCTTTTCCCACAGAAGTTACAGCAACCTGTGGTTTTGGAGTTCTTCCTCCTGCTCCTTCATCCCCTAGAGTAGCAGGAGTGGTCTGAGCCGGTGTGAGTGGGCTGCTGCAGAGGAAGGATGGTTTGGGGTGAAGGTGGGAGTCACCTGGATGGGGAAGGATGGGCAGGGATGGTGTCCAGGAGGGCTGCTCCACCTGTACTGAGGTTGGGCTGTCCTACCTGGTTCTTCACCAGCTCCATCCATCCCAGCCCACGGCAGCCCTGCTTCACCCCACCTCTGATCCTCACAAAATGTCCCTGATATCTGCCACCCAGTCCTGCTTGGGCAAACAACCTCACAAAGCTGTTTGATCCAGCCCTGCAGTCGGGCTCAAAAGATAACCCAAGTTTTTTGTTTATAAAATCAAAACCTCTCATTCAGGATTTTGGTGGCAAGTAGAAACAGGCACAAGAGGGGAAGACCGCATTCTTCAGACCACCAGCCAAGAGCTTTTCAGCTTTTGGTGTGGAAGTTGCTGGCTGAGGCTGAATCCCTGCAGCAATGCCTCACCTGCTGTTATCACTTTATCTGAAGTCATAAACACAGCCAGTGAAGAAATTATTTCCAGCACCTCAAAAAGGACTCGCTTCCATAATTCACGTACGGGCTGAATGGCAGTTGCTCTCACCAGCAGCAGATTTTAGGTAGGATTCAGAGTTTGAGACCTCTCCTGCTGAAGGAACTGCTTTAGTTGCCACCTTAGAGAGGATACTAGGCTGGCTGGATAAGCCATCTTATCCCATACTGCAATACTTGGGTCCCGTGTTTCAAAACAAGATCGCAAGCGCTTCTCGTGCTCATTGGCAGTCAGGCAGCTACCAGCAGTATTCATAACACTTCATTGTTGTTAATCATCGTCTGCCTGTGCATATTAATGCTTGAAACGAGGTATTTAATTAGTGCCATGTGTTTCTGGAGCAAGTTTCACGTGAGCATCTCCCAGGCTTTCCGGGCTGGGAAGGTTTTTGTTCCCCGCAGGCCGCGGTGCTGCCGGTGGGCCAGCGGTGCCGTGTCCTTGCCGCCCCCTGAGCGCTGCACGTGTGCTCAGAGAACCTCACACTGCCATTGACATCACCTGGATTTGTGGAACTGCCTCAGCAGCTGCTGCTGTCTCACATTCCTGGCTGGGAGAGGCAGCCGGGCGCCTCGCCACGGTTTACTCCTTCCTCAGAATCCGCAGGGTGAGGGCAAAGCTTGGAGATGCACTTCTCCCATCGTGTCATCTATTTACATGGCACATGCCTTGTGCGTGTGGGACACAGCCAGGGCTTTTCTTTTTCCTCCCCTGCCCTACTTCTTCTTTCTGGCTGTGATGAGATGGAAAGGTGGGACGCTCTCCTCTCTGCCAGCAAAAAGGTTTTCTGTATCTGAGGCTGGCTTGGAAATTCTTTAGGTGACATCACACCATGTCTGTGCAGACTCATTGTTTGTCATGGAAAAGCCATTCATCCATACACAACTTCCTTCCTCCCCAGACTCGGGGAGATAAACTTTCCATTCTGTCTATTCCCTATAGAAACAGACCCAAAACACGTATGCGTGGCTACACACACACACACACCTCGGTCACGCTCGGGGCTGGGGGAGGAGGAGAAGGGAGGATAGAGAAGATGGGAATAAAGTCACCCTGTTTTCTTCAGACATGGATCCCGCTGTGCCCGAGCAGTAAAACTCCCCTCCCGCTGCGGTGCCGGGTCACACAAGGCTTTTTTGTCCCGAGGCTAATTCTGGCACTTGCAGCCCCACATCTGCCTGCCAGGTGAGATGGGCCACCAGCTGCAGGTACAGCACATCTGGATGGGGGAGGAAGCCAAGCGTGCTGCAAACAAACACAGCAAGTCCACCGTGGCGGGAGCAAGGAATTCGATAAAAAATAGACTTCAGCAGTCTGAGCCGCCGGGGCCGGTGATTCATGTCTCGGGTGCTGCTGGTGAGGCAGACGGCAAGGCTGGGTACCCGGGTACCCCCTGTACCCCACAGCCTGGGGGGATCTGCACGCTCAGCCTGCTGAGGAGGCTCGGGTGGGCATTTTTCCATGGAGGAGAGGTGGGAACCGTGTGGAGCAGGGTGGGACGGGACAGCGGGAAGCCTTGTGAAGATGGAGGCAGCAGTGGTGGTGTGCTAAGGTGGTGTTTCCCTACACGTGAGTCGGGCAGGGTGAGAGGAGCACCTCTCAGGTCAGAAATACCTGCACAATGCGGGATGGCCGCATTTGCTTTCTGCCCGTGTCCGGGACAGGGCTGAGGAGCTGCCCACTTGCCCTGCCTTTGAGGTTCGCGGCCATTCCAGCGGGGGAGGGAGTTTGGAAAAGGGGAGCCTTTGAAGTTTTTCTCCTGTCCACCGCCCCTGCCCCTAAAGCCATTAGGCTCCGGTGCCAGCCCTATTTCTTACTCGTGGCTGGCGGCCCGGCCGAGCCTCGCAGACCCTCCCGGCGGGGGCACGGGGCCGTGGGGCCCTTGGGGAAGCGATTCTGGGCAGCGGGCAGCATTTCCGAGACGCCTCTGCACTACAAAGGCAGCGGGGCTTTGATGCTCCCGCACACCTGCGGCCGCGGGGCTTCGGGCCGAGAGCTCCGGGGAGCGCTCCCGACGGCCGGGGGGGCGAGAGCCCCTGTCCCGGGAGGCTCGGGAACATCTGTCCCTGTCCCGGGAGGCTCGGGAACATCTGTCCCTGTCCCGGGAGGCTCGGGAACCTCTGTCCCTGTCCCGGGAGGCTCGGGAACCTCTGTCCGTGTCCCGGGAGGCTCGGGAAC
>NC_031773.1:68915805-68923522 GCF_001522545.3 Parus major | reverse complement strand
CCACCATGAGCGGCCCGAGGCTGGCCCTCGCCGCCGCGCTCCTCTGCAGCTGCACCTCGCCCGTGGCCGACGCCAACTCCTGGTGGTAAGTGAGGGGAGCCGGCGGCGCCTTTGTCCGCCGCGGGCCGGGGACCGGGAACAGGGGACCGGGGACCGGGACAGTCCGGAGCCGTGCGGCAGCTCCTGCCCCGGGAGCTTTCCTCCCTCCTTCCCTCCTTCCCTCCCTCCCTCCCTCCCTCCCGGGCTTCTTTCCCTTCTCTGCAGGGTTCCCCCCTCCCGCTGTCCCTGCCCAGTTTCGGGAGTGCCGGACGCTGCCCCTCTCCTCCAGGCGCTTCTGGGCTCCTTTTGTACGGGCTCGCTGAAATGCCGTCCGGGCTCTAGGATGTGGGGAATGCGTAGGGAGTGGATGGGTAAGGTTTCCCAGCCGCTGCCAAAAGCCCTGGGAGCAGCCGCGGAGCCCCCTTCCCCCGAAGAGCGGAAAATAGCCTGGCTCAAAGGCAGGCATCGCTCGCTGGCGCTGTGTGAAATTGCTGCTCGCTTTCTTCTGCGGGGAAAGTGCTCAGCTCGCTCTCTGCCCCCTCCCCATCCCGGCCTCGGTGTTTAAACTCGGCTTACAGACGAGCAGTGTTGCTCTCGCTAGAGCCCTGGAGAGCCCCGCATGTGGCGGAGCTGCGGAGGGAGGCGGCTGACACGAGAAACGCGCCCGCAGCGGGGCTGGGCTGGGCCGGGCTGCTGGCGAGAGGTGTCGGGCGCTCGGCCTCTCCCTCCAGACTCCCTTGGGATGTTTTTCTCATCGCAGGTCTTTGGCCATGAACCCCATCCAGAGGCCGGAGATGTACATCATCGGCGCCCAGCCGGTGTGCAGCCAGCTGCCGGGGCTGTCCCCCGGGCAGCGCAAGCTCTGCCAGCTCTACCAGGAGCACATGGTGTTCATCGGGGAAGGGGCCCGCAGCGCCATCAAGGAGTGCCAGTACCAGTTTCGGCAGCGGCGGTGGAACTGCAGCACGGTGGACAACACTTCTGTCTTTGGGAGGGTCATGAAAATAGGTAGGAGCGCCTGGAAATTCAGAAGGGCTGGGCGCAGGCCGGCTGTCCCCCTGCACCTCCAGATACCCCAGCAGGAGTGATGAGCCCCAGGGGCGGCTCCTGGAGCTGCCTTCAAGGAGCTTTCCCCTTCCCTGGTGTGCAGGGACTGCCTGGAGGCACTGATACCCCTCGGTTGGGGACAAGGGGGACAGCGTTTCTTTCGGGGGGAGCACGGGAAGGTCAGGAAAAGTTCGCTGCGCTTCTTTAAAGGTGGCGAGGGAAGAAGCTGGAGGCAGGAACAATGGCCCCATGTTATCGTTCCCAGCATCTCGGACAGGGAATGCAGCCCTGAGATGTGGGAAATATGGACCCTCCGAGCATGGAAATTCCCCCACTCCCTCCTTACTGCCACTTTCTGTGTAAACCTAAGAGATTTTTATAATTCCTGCCCTGCTGGCCGTAAGAGGCACATTGACAGGCCATTGCTGCACTTGAATTGAGGTGTGACCTAGCCACATTGTCCCAGCTCCTTTTGAAATGCAATCATCTGATGGCAAGAAACTGAGAAATCCGGGCTGGGTTTGAAATGTCCGACAGGCAGGCCAATAAAGAAAAGGTGTTAAAACAGCCACACACACACACACACACTCACTCTCCACAGCCCCTGTCTGAAGGTTTCGCTTCCCACCCACAAAGCCAATCATTTACACTGAAGAATCAGAACTATTTCTCGGTTGTGAGCTCGAGGGATGGAAAAAGACCTTCAGCTCCTGTACCCCCGGTATTGCTCACGCTGGTTTTGGCTTCACTCTCAAAAAGTCTTCAGAAGCAGCAGAACACCAAGAGATGCACCTTTAATACCTCTGGGGCGTTCAGGCGATAGGGCACAAAGTCCTGTGATCTCCTCTGTTTGATCCTGAAATTCATGTGTCCTCCTAGAGAATTCCAGGGATATTTCTGCACGTGTTACTCCATCTTGCAGAATTCCTATTTTAGCCCTAACCAGAGCTATTCTAATTCCTCCCTTTCTGCCCAGCTCATACCCCAAGAGTTCTTCTCTGGGAAATGCTGTTTCCTGACACATACTTCCAGTTCCTGTCACACATCCAAGGCATCTGTGCATCCTTGATCTCTCACTTTCTGATAGCAAGGGTGGTGGCCAGATGGGGCTGCATGCAATCCCAGATTGTTAAAACTTGTGCTTTGAGGGATAAAAACTGAAATTTCATCCACCAAAGGACAGAAAATACACTTTCATCTCTCCTTTCTGATGTCACTCCCTCACGTGTAACTTCTCCTAAAGAATGGTGTAAATTTCAAATCCCCAAAGAAATGCTTGTGACTCCATAGGGATGCAATAAAATAGGAATCTCTCCTTCAGGAGCAATCCTCATTCTCCAGGAGCTTCCTGCAGCTCTGGGTTGGTGCTGTGAGAGGGTCCACAAGTGGAAAAGAGAAGGGTGAACAAAGAGAGCTGAAGGATGAAAAGCTGTCAGGAAGAATCAGAATGTGTAGAGGCAGAAGGAACTAGAGTGGATAGTGGAAGTGGGAGGAGTGAGTTAAGATTGGGAGTGGGTTTCTTCACGTTTTGGTGAAGGCAGAGGTGTTGTAGGTGTGTGATGGGTGTGACCACTGCTCCCACTGCTTGGTTTGTGTGTGCATTTGCTGTGTCTGTGGAGGAATGTGCTGATGGCAGTGTCTGAGCTGACTGCCTGCAGTTGCCCACTCTCCAAAAACCTATGCCAGCAGTTTGGAAACCATTCTCTGCTCAGCTAGAGCACATTCAGATGTTTATACTCCAGCAGGAGACTGCACAAAAGAAAAATCTCACTGAAGGTGTCCTGGGGTATTCCTGGATCTTTGGTGATTCGTGGCTGTTTGTGTCAGGGATGAGCTGC
Organism: Parus major; assembly: GCF_001522545.3. Taxonomy (NCBI): domain Eukaryota; kingdom Metazoa; phylum Chordata; class Aves; order Passeriformes; family Paridae; genus Parus; species Parus major. The sequence continues at coordinate 68,920,598 of NC_031773.1, read as the reverse complement.
TGTGGAGGGAGATGCTTCCTCTCCTTTCTTATAGCTTCACCTTCCAATTTTACATTTTCCTATGCATAATGAGTCTTTGCTCATCATTTCAGCAAATATATTTTCCACACTAGGGAAGAAGACAAAACCTCTCAATCTCTTAGGTTATGCCAGATATAAAGCCATTTTTCCCTGGGTTTGTAGTGTGTGCCTGTCTCCTGTTTTCAACCTCTGAGCCCCAAATCTGGACCACAGCCCTTTTTCTGTTCTCTGTGCCAATGGCACGAGAAAGGCCTGGAGACCAGAATATCTGCAAGAGTGCACAGCCATGCCAGATTGTTGTGGAGAGGGAGGGGAAAGGAGATAAGAGGCACCCAGAAGGTGCACAGTGTGCCAGCAAGCCTCGCTGCCCACCCACCGATGCGAGCATGGCATGTATGACATGATTTCTGGAGCTGCACTGGATTGTGAGAGGGGAGGAGAACCTGCCTTGGCCAGAGCCTGGGAGATCCATGTGAGAGCATTCCCTCAGAAACCTGGAAGATCAGTTTCCTTCCCCCTTCACAGAACTTGACTCAGCTCAGAAGCAGGAGAGCTGGTTGGGCTGTGTTTAATCATTACACCTTCATTTTGTGCTTCTCATGGCAGTGAGGCAGTCCAGTGACACAAAGCTTTTGGAGGGGCACTGAAGTTGGCTGCTTTGGAGCATTGTTTTCCCCTGTTTGTGTTGTTATGAGACTTGCTCTTAGCTCTTAAATGTGGTTTATTCAATAACAATATTTAATGATGTAAAAAATTACCCTTCCAAAGTTGCTTCCTGGTCTGTCAATGCAGATTTTAGACTGCACATATGTGTGTGTAGCTCCATGCATTATATACAGACACATTCCTCACTGCTACATTTATGAGGGGGAGAGCACAGAGCACCCCAAAAGGTCATGTTAGAATTTCCTCAGGGGTGGAGAGAGCATGTCTCCTCCAGCAGAATCCTAAATGCAAGGCTGGGATTTCCAGGTTAGTCCAGTCATTTCTGGAGCCAAAGATCTTATCTCTTCTGTCTTTTCAAATGCTAAAAGGGGGGAAAAAAAGACAGTCATAAAAACAGAGAACAAAGAGAATTTTTTTTCCTTGTTTTTCTTTGAGATCTGCAAACTTTAGGGTAATGCTTTTAAAACCAACGAGTTGAAACGAAAACATTTTCATTTAAAAAAAAAAAAAAAAGTTAAAGTACGGGGTCCGTTCTTCTCCCATTTCCTTCTGGAGCAGCTCCAGAGGGGCTGTGGGAGCCGAGCCCTGGCCGGGGGCCGTATCCCCGGGATGTGGTGTCTTGGGATGCTGTGCCCTGGGGTGTGGTGTGCTGGGATGCCGATGCGGTGCATGGGATGTGGATGAGGTGCCCGGGATGTGGATGCAGTGCCCGGGATGTGCCCGGGATGCCGATGCGGTGCTCGGGATGTGGATGCAGTGGCCGGGATGCGGTGCCCGGGATATGGATACAGTGCCCGGGATGCCGATGCGCTGCCCGGGATGTGCCCGGGATGCGGATGCGGTGCCCCGGGATGTGCCCGGGATGCCGATGCGGTGCCCGGGATGTGCCCGGGATGCCGATGCGGTGCCCCGGGATGTGCCCGTGATGCGGATGCGGTGCCCGGGATGTGCCCGGGATGCCGATGCGGTGCCCGGGATGTGCCCGGGATGCGGATGCGGTGCCCGGGATGCCGATGCGGTGCCCCGGGATGTGCCCGGGATGCCGATGTGGTTCCCGGGATGTGGATGCGGTGCCCGGGATGCGGATGCGGTGCCCGGGATGTGCCCGGGATGCGGATGCGGTGCCCGGGATGCCGATGCGGTGCCCGGGATGCCGATGCGGTGCCCGGGATGTGCCCGGGATGCGGATGCGGTGCCCGGGATGCCGATGCGGTGCCCGGGATGCCGATGCGGTGCCCCGGGAGCAGCCCCGGCTCCCGGCGGGCGGGCACAGGAGGGCAGCAGAGCTCCGCACAGCTCCCCGCCGCCGGGCACGGCTCCCGGGACCCGCAGCCACGGGACGGAGGCCGAAACAAATTCGGGAATAACAACCCAGTCCTTTGAGAGGACAGCACAGAGGTGCGGGGCTGGGCTGAACTTTGAGGGGACGAGTGAAAACCCCAGTATTTGGGTTATATACCCAAGTACTTTTCCAAGCGTTTGCTTCGTGGGCAGCAAGAGGAGGGATGTAAAAACACCCTCACCCTGCTGTGACTTGTTGCAGCCTCTTGTCCCACCACCGTCCTCAGCAGCCTGAAGAACTCGAGCAGATGCAGTGTGTGAGTGGGATTCTCCATCTGACAGGTGGAGCCAGTTGAAATCTGGCCGGTAAAAGTGTAAATCCCAGTGTCTTTTCCCGGATCCCTGACAGGCTGTAAGGATGCTAAGCACCTGGAGCCATGCAGGCTCTGTTGAACGGGCTGTCACGGTGTGAGGTCCTTTCCTTGCAGGTATTTTAATCTCTACAGACAGGGGGGTGCTCTCCTTAAAAGGATGATTGGTGTGTCCTCAGGGCTTTCTCCGTACAGGTAGGGGCAAAACTGCACACTGGACTCTTACCTTAGGAGACCCATAACGTGCAACGCAAACCGGATGAGAAAAAGCTTGATTTTGGTTACTGAAGAATTAACCCTAATTCCCTTATGGGCCAGTTTCATCTGAGCTGCCTTAACTAGGAGTCACTCCTCTGTATTTCTTGGGCCAGGGAGGTTTGGTGAGCGCAGTTCTCTTCTAATGACCTGCGAGGAAAGATCTCCTTTCTGTATTGTGTGTCCTGTGGCATTTTGTGTTCCAGAGCAGAAACCCTCAGTGTTCATCTCTCATTTAGGTGGGGTAAAAAAATCAAAAGTTGTTCTGCAAGGTGGATGCCATTTACAGCCTTGCCTTTGTCTTGGGTCATTAGCACTAAGCTGGTGATAAGCTGCTATTAATTAGGGATTGTCAGCACATGCAAATTGGAACAAGAACACACCAAATGTGACAGCTCGGTCCCGCTGAGGGAGCTGGCACTCAGAGCCTCCTGAGCTGGTGATAAACTATTCTTTGAGGATCTGCCCTTTGAAGTCGTCAAAATTTCCTTGAGAGCATCTTGCTGGGGTTTGGTGTAAGTAGCCCTTCACAATTAGATTGCTTATCCTGATGAAGCTTTGGCAGCTGCTCTCTTTATCACCTGCAAGTTTGGTGATGAGCACAATGGTCCCAAAGGCCTTGGTTCAGCTGTTTATTGGACATGAGGTGAGAGTGTGGATTGCCTCCTTGTCCCTCTCTCTGTGTGCAGACACTGGGCACTCCTGGGGCTTGGCCTCATGCAGTGCCCTGGCTGTGCTCACACTCACACTGAGGCTCAATCCCTGCCAGGAATACCGAGCTGGAGACCTGATCCAGCCGCTCAGCTCAGCTGCTGGGCTGCCTAGGGCATGCTCACCAAGCAGGGCGGTCTCTGGAAAACCTGCTAATGGAAAGTCTTTTCCTTTATTATGATCTACATGGGAGTTTTACTTCTTCCAGCGCCGTGCTTCTGCAGGCAGTGGAAGAGACCCTGCCTTGATGTTGCAGTGTAAAAATGAGTTTCCATCACTTTGCCTACAAATAATTTTCAGCTGTAAACTAAAACAAGTTCACTGAGGAGGAGCCCATAAAGACTGCATTTAATTATTAAATTAATTAATTTAATTAAATGAAGCCATTCCAGAGGGATAACTGGCTTAACCAGAGTGCTCCTTTTGCACAGACACAGCCTCGTTACTTGTTCTTAATGAACAATTGGCAAACGCCAATGTGGCTGTATTTTCAGCAAGTGAAGAACCCTCCTGCTGCTTGGTTCCAGGTTAGAATGGAAGGATAAGTGATGGGGAACAGGGATGAGCAATCCCTGCCTCTGGAGTTGCTATCCAGAACGGGATGGAGCCCTTGCTCTTGATCCCAGCAGATTCTGTGCACCTCCACCGTGGTTTGTGCGCTCCTGGTGATGCCTGGAGAGGGCTGGCCTGGAACAGAGGCTGGACAGGGTTCAGAATAAAGCAGGGATTTATTGAAAGGCCCTAAAGGACACACCTGGGGCAGTGCAGGAGCCTGGCCAGGGCTACACCCAAGAAGAACCAAAAATGGTCACAAAATGGATGATTGCTCACCAGGGCTCACATTTTTGTAAGTTTTGGTCCATCTGCATATCAGGGATTCATTGTCCAGTCCCAGCTCCAGGTTATGGAGTCCCATCCTTGTTTTCTCCCTTCAGCCCAGTGCTGTTCCTGCTTTTGGGACTGAACCCTGTGAAGACTGTCCTTGGTATGGAGCTGGAAAAGGAATTGTTTTGTCTGTGAAGAGAGCTCACTGACACTGAACACAAAGCTCAAAACTCCACACCTGGGCAGCGCAGAATACGAAAACCAGAAAAGCTAAAACATAAAACGTGATTTGATTTGCTTGCATTTAATTAACCTCCATATTCTGAATTAACCCGGTGTCCCCCCGTGTCCCCAGGCAGCCGGGAGACGGCGTTCACGTACGCGGTGAGCGCGGCAGGGGTGGTGAACGCCATCAGCCGCGCGTGTCGCGAGGGAGAACTGTCCAGCTGTGGCTGCAGCCGCACCGCCCGGCCCAAGGACCTGCCCCGGGACTGGCTGTGGGGAGGCTGCGGGGACAACGTGGAGTACGGGTACCGCTTCGCCAAGGAGTTCGTGGATGCCAAGGAGAGGGAGAAGAATTACGTCCGAGGATCGGAGGAGCAGGCGCGCATGCTGATGAACCTGCAGAACAACGAGGCTGGCCGCAGGGTAAGAGCAGTGCTG
>NC_031773.1:68838124-68915475 GCF_001522545.3 Parus major | reverse complement strand
GAGGGTCTGAAGGCTGGGGGTGGCTGGAGATCACATTCCCGGGGGTTTGGTGTGGGATAATCCAGCCATGCCCCAGGAAAAGCGTACAGACGTGTTTTCTGTGAATATTACAGACAATATTGAGAGTATTCCAGGGTCAGGCTTCCATTGCCAGCTAAAGCAGTGAATTTTGGGGTCTGTTGAGATACTGTACAACACACATATGCAGACAGTTCAGCCCTTTCCAAATAAAAATAAACTAGGTGCTGTTACAGCCCATTTTTAAGGTTTATGTCTACGAAATCAGTTTCCAGAGCTGTGAGAGTGACAGGCTGGAGGTGAAAAGAAGAACTTTTGGCATGTAGAGCTGTCTTCTGCCACCATCATTTAGATTTTTGGGAATATAAGGCCAGGAGCCTGGCTATCTCTGAAACTCAGGCCTTGCTCAGTTACCTTGGTACTGGGCACAATAAATAGCTCACATTTAGGTGACAAACATTATCTGAGAAGATTCACAGTTTTGATCTGGGGACCCCTAGGAATGGAGAATCCATCACTTCCCTTTGTAGTATGATACCAGCATTAATCACTCTTTCAGCTCTGAGCCTAATGATCATTTGAATTTATCTGGCACAGGCTTCCAGTCACTTCTTTTTCTGACTTGTACAGCTTAAATCCAAAACCCTCTTAGTAATCAGAATTTCCTTGGCATACAAGTATTTATCTACTGTCATTTATTCACCATTCTTTCTTGACAAACTAGATTGAGCACTGAAGACTCTCTCACTTGCAGAGGTTCTCATCAGCCATCAAATCATTTTCCTGTCACTTTCGTGTACCCTTTCCAATTTTCCCACATCCCTTTTGTATGCATTCAGTGTATGCACTTTTGCTTTTCACACAATTCCTGTGTCTGTGATTAATAGCCTGGAAGGTGTAGCATCATTCATATGCAGTGCAGCTGTGTAATCCTGCCTCTTTCCAAAAGTAGAACAGCAATCCTAACCTGAACATTGGTGATTTTCCCCAGAGTGTTTTAAATTTTTATCATTCTTCCCTAGAAGTAAGCTTTTCAAAGGTTAATTTTATTTCTAATTCATGTTAAAAAAAAGCCCATTAAGTGTACTTAGTCTTGCTCTTCTGCATATTCCTAGCTGATATCCTTAGTTTCCTTATCGATTTTCTGCCCTTTCTTCTAATTGTTACTGAATTATCTTGCCCTTTCCTTTGGATGTCTGTCTTTGCTGCATGTAATTTCAGCTTCATTTTGACACCAAAGGTGATTTGTTCAATATTTTTTTTTGGTTGTGAAATCAGTGTGTCAGGTTGAAGCATTGCAAGTACTTCATGCTTCCTTTACAAAATCAAATTGGGGTAAATTTGCAGTAGGTGAAAAACTGGACTTGAAAGCTGAGTTTTGGTTTGGGATTGGGGTTTTTTTTTGGCTTGGATGGGCAGAGTCTCTGCATTTGCTTAGAGATGGGGGCTGTGTGGGGTGGAGTGTGACATTCTTTTCTGCATTTCTTGCTTTGGACATCCTACATATCTGGAGCATGAACTTGGATTTCTACAAATAAATCCCCTGCCTAAAGCAAGGAGTGAATATGAGATCCCAGCAGCCTTGAGGGGCCCAGAGACAGAGTCTGGCCCCTGGTCTGAGGTGCCAGGTGAACTGCAGTAACAGATTAAATGAGCACAAATCATTTTAGATTAGATTAAATTAAATAAAAGTATAAACCAGTGTGTAATTAAGATTGTGGATTTAAAAAAAAAAATACAAACAACCAAAAAAACAAATCTGATAAACTAAGGGAGCTGATTAATAAGCTCAGCCTAGGAAATGGATGTGGAGGAGGTCTGGAACTTTTTCAAGTCAAAGATGCTAAAGCCATTACAACTCTGCATGCCAACAAGAGAAAAAAGGTTGTAGGAAGAATATCCAGACCTCACTGAATGAATAACTGCCACAGAGAAGCTGTTAGGAACAGACCAAGAATGAAGGGAAAAGATAGTAAATAAATACAAAAAGCTCTGTCTTAGAGGTCAAGAAGTGGAAAGAGGAGGTGAGAACAGGAAAAATCATGCTGAGTCAGACCTTGCAAAGGCTAATAAAATAAACAGCAAAAGTTTTTTAAACTTTGCAAATCGGAGAAGAAAGGATGAGGATGGGGCTGAGTCTAAAGGCAGAGACGTTTTGGTACCCAAAAGTGAGTGCTTTGCCTGGGGCTTCAAGTTGGAGTAGGGAGCATTGGATATCTCAGGGGAAAATAGGAAATAATTTGAGAAGACTTTTTTTCCAAAGGTTGATCCCTCAGTCTTTTAGAACATCACTGACTTTCTAAAAGCAGACTAGGTCTGGTAGGCCTCATTGATGTGAACTTGTGTGAAACATCTGAGGTATTTCCCCCCTGGGAAGTTCTTGGTTAAACTGGGAAATGTAATGAAAGTTGCAGTAGCTGTGAGATGGACAAGAAACAGCTTCGAGGAAAGACGTCAGTAAGTTGTGTGAAAGAATGGAGCTTGATTTTAATGGAGCTTAATTAGCAGAGCTCATCAAGGACTTGCCCTTAGGATTTTTGTTTCTCAGCCTCAACACAGGCACTAGAAATGGGCTGATGAACTTTGCTGTTGATGCAAAGGTGGCAGATATTATGACTGCAGAGAGGAGGATGTGAATTTTGTGCAGCAGCTGGTGACACTCAGTGAAACAACACTGAGGCCTCGTTTGAGACACATCTTTAGTCATCAGGACAAGAGCAGGAAAGAAATGGTCACAGCAGTCAGCTGCAAATGGCTGCAGATGCAATGTGGCTTGGAAGGTGGTAAATATCCTGTAACACAGCAGACATAAGGCTTTTTATACAGCATGGGGGAATACTAATGCCATTGTATTGGGCTCTCGTGAGGCCCCAAAGTATTGTGTGTTCTCATATTCCCAAGTAAAATGACCTCAGACTAGAAAAGGCTTGTTAGGGCTGACCCAAGGGATAGGAATCTTTTCTTAAGAAAGTGTGCTCGAGCAGCTTGCCATATTTAGCCTAGTAAAGTGAAAGTGGAGAGAGGATATGACTGATGTCTGTGTTCGTGGGAGAAATAACAGGGAAGGAAAAGTACTTTGTAAGCAAAAGGCCAATTTGGCGCAGTAGCAAATGGGCATAAAGTAAATACACATAGGCTGAAAATCAGAAAAATATATTTATTGTTGGAATGGCAATCAGAATAATGGTGGCTGAAAACTTAATTGCTTTTAGAAGGGCATCCTATGCATTTAGGGAAAATGTTACTTGAAGAGGTGCCCACAATAGCAAGAGATCATGCTTAATAACCCAGGAGGTCCTGTCTAGTCCTGCATTCCTAAACTTCTGAGATACTGGTTTGTAAGCAGGAAGGTGCATATGGAACCCCTCATTCCCACAAGTTTATGCTGGAAGAAGGGACTGCTGGAGACCCAGCTGCCATCCCACTGCAGCCTCGCCCTGCTTTCACAGCCAGGGTTTCAGCTGATGCCTTCTGATTTACAGGCAGATTTTTGGCATGTCCCTTCACTCAGTTTCCTATGAGTGAGAAAGCTATTGAATCCTGAGGAGCTCTGGTGGCAGGAGAGGGGATTGTCCCTTCTCTCTGTGGTTCTCAGAAGGAGCTGGGGGCGGACAGGAGGGAATCAGAGGTCTTTTATCTTTCAGGCAGTCCTGACCCCATCACCCCTTCACTCCACATCGCAGTCCTTGGGCTGGTGGCTTCTGGCTTTATTGCTCTTGTTTGTTTGTCTTTGGCTGTTATCTCAACATGTCCTTTCCTTCCATCTGTCTTTTCTTCCAGTTGGTCTCCATTAGCCTCTCCTACTGCCCCCCTTCCTTATCTGTGGCTCTGTCTGGCTGTGGCAGTCTGTCCTTCCAGGCTGTTTACGCAGTCAGCACATGGCAGCCCTCACTCAGCAGGCACTCCAGCCACTGCCACAAGAGCCTGGGGAAGGGGGTCTGCCTGATTGACCACATAGCAATGACCCACTTGTTTTCCTCCTGTTCCCATTCCTGCACAAAAAGAATTGGAAGAGACCTTGGGCTTATGGAGGGGGCTTTTCCATTAGAGGCATTTTCTACCTGTTGAGGTGGCGTGGCCATCCATCACACCCTGCCCTCAGAGCTGCATGTGGGGTCTGTTATTCTTTACCTTGACCCCAGCCTGGCTGGGGAGGAATTCTCCAATTTCCTCTGCTTTCTCCTCATCTGGGCAGTGGAGGGGGAGAGTGGGAGAGTCATTGAGCAGCTGAAGCTGTGGCTGGCTCCACAGGACACGGGTGGTGGGAGCTGTGGGGGCTCAGTGGCACCGTGTGCTCACCTGTGATCACTGGCAGCGCTCGCCTTCCCCACAGCAGCTACTGCCCACGTGGGCCAGATGTTTTGAGCATCAGTTGCCTCAAGCCAAGTCAGAGTGAACTCATTCCCCTGACATTAACTGAGGGGGATTGGGTTGCAGTGTTTTTCTAAAGGAACAAAGCCCAGGATTAGGCAGAATCATAATACTTTATAAAAACACATGCAAGGGCAAGGGAGGCATGAGTGGCCTGGGATTTGACAGAACCATAACGAAAAAGTGCTAACACAGGCTTATAACAAGCAGGCTGGCAGTGCAGTGAGGATATAGTGAGTGTCTGGTGCTCAGGAAATTCAGCTGTAGCCTGTCTGGTCACAGCAGAGCAGGAATCCTTAAGTAACGGTGTGGTTGGTCCTCTGCAGTTGTAGTTTGATCCAAGACTCCCAGCTTGTAGCTGTTACATTGCACCGTGAGGGATTGCCTTGGTAAATTGAGCTCTGAGGAGCAGAACTAAAGCTTTTCTGTTTCAAGGACTCACTCCATTGACTTTCTCAGGAGCTGGATTGGCCTCCATGTGATTTAGCCATTAAGCCAAATTGAATCTTCACTAGCTGTCAAAAGCAGTAGACATTTAGCTGGGCAAGGAGCAACTAGTTGCTGTAGGAGAACTCTGACCTCTCCCTGCTGGTCCAGAACGTTGTTGTAGGCAGAAGGTTTTGCTTGCAGTATGCTCAATTGCCTTAATCACCTTGGCACGTGAAAGCAGGGAGCTGGGAAGCTTCCTTCTGTGTCAGTGAGCGAGGCAAAAAAGAAACCTCTGTGTTTGGCTGCTTTTTTCCAGCAGAAAACCTGGCTGGAAGACACATGGCCATCTCTTTCAGAGCGCCCTGTTTTGTTCTCATGTTCCTCCCTCTCCCCCACCAGATACAGCTGGTGGTAATTTTGCAGCTGATGCCAAACATCTCTGCTTGGCATGTGGGATCTGGCAAAAGCACTGCAGGATGGTCTTGGGAGAGCAGATGTGAGCCTGATGGTGAAAGGATGAGGAGCCAAGGGCTGGGGGATCAAGCTGCTGAGTAGCTCTGATGGGGAGGGGATCTTTGCAAGCTCTGTCAGCGCCCGAGAGCTGACAGGAGCTCACATGGCATTGCACTTGTGTACCTGGCTCTGAAATGAATGGGAAGAACAAACCCAACCTGCATTTCAGTTTCCTTTCCTTGTTTTTTTTTTGGATTTCTCAGTATTTCTCTCGCCTCCCAGCTAGAGTGGGGAGGAGGAGAGTAAACACCCCTTCCCTTCACATCCTGCGCTCGCTCCGATGAGCGCTGTGCACTCTGAATTTTCAAGGCTCTTTGCTAACTTTGATGCTGGATTTGCAGGGGGTACGATGCATCTGCAGGCTCCTGAAAATGTAGCTGGAAGTGTCTGGGGAGAGCCAGGGCGGGAAGCTTGGGTGTGCTGTGGAAATCCTGGCTGTTGTGCCCTGCTGCTGGAGGGAGCCGGGCAGGAGATGGCGCAGGAAGGCAGCGAGGGCTCCTGGCTCTCTCCAGCTGCCTTCCAGGGAAATGTGTCTGTCTGTCCAGCACCAGCCCTGCCTGCCCCTCTCTGGACACCCCCAGACGAGCTGCTCTGGGGGGGATGGAGGGGAAGGGTGTGGGTCCATGGGCTTGTTTCCAAAGGATGCAGATGTATCCCTGCGACGGTAGCGTAGGTTCCTGGTGCGGGCGGTAGGAAATGGGCTGGTTCCCAGGTGTTCTGCAGCACTGAACGGGAAAAACACGCCACACCCTGGTGGGCTGTGAGCTGGGGAATTTCCAGAGTCCACGCAAACTGGGCTCCTTCTCTTTTTTCTCCTGCTCTTGGCCCAGGAGAGAAATCTGCCAGAGGGAAGGAAGGTGGGGTGAGGAAGTCGTGTTTGCAGGCAGCGTGACCAGAAATAGAAATATTTAGGGAACAGCAGCACAGCAGTCGCAACAGGGGGAGGAGAAGACCTTTGTCTCCTCTGAAGGGCGAAACAACAGAAATTGCGGGATAATCAAAGCGGTTCTGGAGGCGCGATGAATTCGCTGTAATTAAGCCAGCTGCCAGTGCAGCGGGAACGAGCGCAGCTCCTCCTCCTGATGGCGTTCCTTTCCCCCACAGGCCGTGTACAAGCTGGCAGACGTGGCCTGCAAGTGCCACGGCGTGTCGGGCTCCTGCAGCCTCAAGACCTGCTGGCTGCAGCTGGCCGACTTCCGCAAGGTGGGCGACCTGCTGAAGGAGAAGTACGACAGCGCCGCGGCCATGAGGATCAGCCGCAAGGGCAAGCTGGAGCTGGTCAACAACCGCTTCAACATGCCCACCCAGGAGGACCTGGTCTACGTGGACCCCAGCCCGGACTATTGCCTCCGCAACGAGACCACGGGCTCGCTGGGCACGCAGGGCAGGCTGTGCAACAAGACCTCGGAGGGCATGGATGGCTGCGAGCTGATGTGCTGCGGACGGGGCTACGACCAGTTCAAGAGCGTGCAGGTGGAGCGCTGCCACTGCAAGTTCCACTGGTGCTGTTATGTCAAGTGTAAAAAGTGCACAGAGATCGTCGACCAGTACGTCTGTAAATGAAAGGAGCCGCCAAAGCAACAAATCTATATTATATAAATCTATATAAATATATTTTATATTTGTATAAATAAACAGATGGTGATAATAATTAAAAGAAGCTTATTTAAGAGACATTTTGGTTTTGAAATTTCCCCCCCCCCACCTGGTCAGGTCAGCTAATTTGACATTCCTTCAGTTCTGCTGGGGAATTTGTCTTTGGGTGGAGCTCCCCTTGGGGCGATGGGCAATACCCCATTGGCATCTGCCCTGGGATGTTTCAGACAGGGTGAAGAAGCTGAGGAGGTGCTATTTCATTACACAAAGCAAACCAGTGAGAAGGAGTGGGTTCTTTCTTCTCTCTGATCAGTAAATCTCGGCATTTTGCAACAGTTACTGCACATTGGAAATTACAGGCAGCCATGGGTGAGTCCCAGTTATTCAGATTTCAAATCCTGCACTGGGAAATTCAGAACTGATTCTTGGTCCCTCTGAAGGGCTTTGTCACATTAGAGGGAAGGTTAGCTAAGGCTACGAGGGTACGGCTTAAAATCCACAGCCTTGTAAAACCATTCCTGGATGCTCCCCAGACCACAGTGGGGTAGAGGAAAGTTCACAGCCTGCTGTTGTGAGGAAGGAAGGTTCAACCTGTGGCTGACCAGTGTACAGCCTGGGAGTGCCCATGAAGCCAGAACCTGGCTCCTCTGTGCCACCGAGGGAAATCTGCCCAGCTCAAACCACGTGGCTGTGTGTGCAAGGGATTTTTGTTTTCCTTTTCCTTCAAATCCCATGCTGAAAGTTAATTTTTCAATAGAGAGGAAAAGCTGCCGGTGCCAGGGATGTTTTTAGAGTGTATTTTGTCAGTGGAAAGAAGCACTGCACACACACACACACACATGCACATGGCTGCACTCCTCATCCTGCTGCAGCTTCTCCTCCTCTCTCAAGTGGATGCAGGTGGTTACCTTGTTCAGCTCTATTAAATCCTCCTCACCACCAACCCAGCTGTCTATTTCTCTTCAACACTGAGCTCCCCTCAATGACATTTCTTTCCTTCTCTTGCTTGTGTGTTTTGGTTTATTCTTTTGGTGAGGTTCTTTTATTTTGCTGCTCTGTGTTTCAGAGGGCAGGGGCCGTGCTCTTCCCCGGCAGGAGCCAACCACAGGAACGTTTGCTCCCAGAACGTGGCTGTGTGTTCACCATGGAAGTCTCTGTGTTTTAACTTGGTAATAAAAAGACTGTAATAAAACTGTACCAGGGCAGAAGGCATTACCAAAGTCTGCTAATCAGTCTTACCACATTGGGATTTTAGCACAATCCAATTCATAAAGCAGGGAGCAAATGCTGTTCCTAGCACAAGACGTTTCCTGTACCTCTCAGCATCTGCAGAGTTCATTTGCAGTCAGAACAATAAAGAGGAGTCAGTTCCCAAAATATAAGGGTTTGCTAATATACATCTGCTTTGTCACTGACATTCCAGGGGTGTTGGGGTTTTTTTTTCCTTGTAAATTTTAAAATGCTCAAAATATGCCAATAAGCAACGAGCCAGTCATGAAGATGATTGTTTTTATATTAAACCTCTGTTTCTTATAAAACATTGCAGTTTTACAGATTCCACCATTTCAACCACCAGAGAAGAATTTATATGTACCTTTCATACTTCAAATATTTGAGGACTCCAGAAAAGCACAAGGAAGAGAAATTATGCTTGATAATTAGGAGCTGTTGTTTTTTTTAAACCAACGTGTCCAGTTTTTATTTTATTTTTTTTAATCCAACAGGCAATATATTTGCTGGCATCCCAGAATGCAGTTTTTTTTGGAATATAAACAGTGGCCTAGATTCACTTTATTATATAAAATCCAAAGCCAGTGGTATTGTAATTCAAAGTAACGGAAATAGTTTTCCATGCATGGAAAAAATGTGAGTGTAGCAGCCTGATCCAACTGCCATTAAACTTCAGTGGGAGCTGGACTGAGCCCAAGATGGGATCAAATGAGTGAGCTATTCACTCCTGGGATACTCTGTTTCTAGCCCAGCAATAAAATTTGCTCTACCTTGGATAAATCTGAAAAAGACCTTCCCTCCCACCACCCTCACCTCATGTTCTTGTCCATCCTTATTGCATCAGTGCTTGAAGGTGTCAGCCCTTTGTAAATGGCACCCTCAGGCATTGTTAATGTGTCTCATAGTTCAGAATTACTTCATCTGGCCTTTCTGATAAAGACCACACAACTCTCCTTGAGGTTTGGCACCACACTTCATTTTGTGGGTGTAAACAACCCTGGGAGCGGAAAAGTTGGCATTGTTAGGGCTGCTATTCATCTGGGTGTCCCTGGATATGTCCTTCTTTTTCCACCTAAAATGTTGTCTGGATGGAAAAAAAAAGATGTTTTTTGGCCTTTTGTCCTGGCATTCCAGACCTCTGGCAGCCTGGTTGGAGCCAGCAGTTCCTATTGGACTGGGAGCATATAGCCATAGGAAAAAAGTGACCATTAGATTTCTTTCCTCCCCTCTTTTTTATTCCCACAAGTCCCAGGTTTCAGTATTTTAGAATTTTCTGGGAATTTTGTATCCAAAAATTTGATCTCACTAAACTCTAGCTTCAAACTTAATTTCAATGGCACTCCCACATAAAAGAACCTCCATAGGGTGGTAATAATTATAAAATAAGAACACAGCCAGATTGGCTTGATGCAAATCTAAAGGAAGTCAAACAGAAAGCTGCAGCAGAACTGCTTCTTTCCCATGGAAGTTAAAAAGTTCAACAGATTTTAAGTTGTGCTTTGTTTGATGCACAAAGTGATAGAAAGGGGTGTGGGGCTGGGAGCTAAATTCAATTCTGAGCTCTGTTGATAATCTGCTGCATAATTTTAAAATAGTTTCTTTACATTTTAACCTCCAGCCTTCTGTATTAAATACAGAATATTTTCTGTACACCTCCTTTTTCTGTCAAGATCTTTGAGAAATATGGCTGAAAAGAAGTTTAATTGAAGGCCTAGGTTCTCTGTCATGCACTCTGGCAGGCAGACAGCTGTGTCCACATGGTGTGGGGACACCCAGTTCTGCACAGGGAGGCTCAGCAGCACCTTGCAGGCTCAGAGGTGGTTCCTGGGGGGCTCAGCAGGAGCCTGGGAGGGTCTGCAGCAGCAAATCCTTACTCTGGCACAATGCTGGAGGAAGGGCTGTGCCACAAAAGAGAGGTCAGCTCAGGGCTTGTTTATTTATGGGTATTGAAGATCTTGTAGCTGAAGTAGGGCTTAGGGAGGTCAGCCTGGTTTCTGCCTGCTCAGATTCTGTTTGCAGTTTCCTAGGGATAAGATCCTCACTGTTACATTCTGTGGGCTGGTAACTGGCTGCCACATTCCAACCCTCAAGTCCCTGCACTTGAAGGCTGATAGAAATGGCCACCCTTAAGTCATGTAAAACTAAAATATTTTGGGCTTAAAGGCACTATGCAAATATGCTGTTACTGCAAGTCAGTGAACATGGAGCAGAACAGGATGCAAATCTGTCATCATTTTCCAGCTGGCAACTACTGCCTAAATTACAGTGGGAATGAATGAGGCCTCAGTGTGCTCTGCTGCAAGGTAAGCTGAGCAGTACCTGATCCCAGAAACTTTCAGTTGATATTAATCATGCTAAGAAGAAGGTGGCAGGGTTGTGAGAGAATTTAAATGAACCTTTTAACACTGCTGAACTTCAGGCCACTTGATTCATTTGGAGGCTGCCACTCTTTGTCCCCCAAAAATGTGTGCCTGCTCAGAGCTCAGTGTAGCAGAGCAGGTGATGCTTTTTGCAGTTCAGGGAACAGCCAGACATGCAGCATTGGTGTAACTTACACTTTCTATATGGACCAAAGCTTGTTCCCTGTGGATCCCAACAAAACACAAAAGGAACAGATCTTGTTCAGTCATATGAAATCAAACATGCAGGAGTCTCCCTCTGCTCACTCGAGCCCAGCCAGGGAGAAGCCTAGGAGGTTTAAATTACACTGTGGGAGCAATTCCTCATCACCTGTGGTTACAGAAATACAGACAGTATTTTCATCTGCTGACACAGCCACAGAACATCCCAAGGAGACCTTGGGAAATACCTTCCAGTGACTACAGGACATTTCTCAAGTGGCTGTCACAAGGCTTTTCCAGAATCAGCTGCTTATATGGTCATTAACTTTCATTTAGCTTTTGTTTAACTGCATTTCAGGTTGAAGAGTTTCTAGCAGACACTCTGTGAAGTCAAGTTTGCTGAAGGGCAGGCTGTGAAGGGACACATAGGACAGACACACAGCAGATGTGAAGGTAATATCAGATCCCCTTCTTCTCACAGGCAGTTTGGCCATGTCTAATCCCTGGGACACAGAGATGCATCCCATCTCCTTGGTGCAGGTGTGTATCCTGGCCAAATTCTGTCCCCCTGGCACCAGCACCCTGTGTGCAAAGGTTTGTGGATGCACAGACTGGTGAGTGCCTGTCCCAGCTCCAGGCTTTGGGACTGGGCCACCTCCTGAGCATACCAGCTCTGGAGTCTAAATATAACCAGCTCAAAGATAAGCAAAGGTTAGATTCCTGTGCCCAGCAGAAGGCTTCAGAAGGGAGCTGCTCAGGTATGTTTGCCAACAGAGATGAAGCAGTTTAAAGGCTTGCAGCAGTAACACACATACTGGGGGAAAAAGAAGAAAAAAAAAAAGGTCCAGGCTCTTCCTTACCCTAAGGCAGTTTTATTCTGAGTCATCATTTGTCTTGTGGCTCTTCCTAGAGTGCCATATCGCTGTGTCAGCCCTTCACAAGGCTCCCAAAACATGGACATTATGTGGGATGGGCAGGATGGGGCATTACCATGCAAGGGAAACACTGCCTTTAAGGGGAAAAAAACCAAAAGACGTGGGGTGGACCCAGCGTTGGAGCTAATTGTAACCCTGTCTTGTCCACAGCCTCGAGGAACAGCACAAGCATTTAACATCTTCTTGGCCTGAGCAAACATCTGGACCAGTTTTTAAGAGTGGCAGCAATTCCCTGTGATGATTGTGGCCGGTCTCAGTTTCGTTTGCCACAGGCAGATTTGTTTTCTCCTGCTCAGGAACAACAGAGTTAACCAGTAATGACCTGCCAGCTTCCACAAACCACAGGGCTGTGTATACAGGACAAACACATTCTGAAGGAATTAAGGCAGTGGACATTTTATTACTGCTACATTTTCTAGGAATCATCTGCAAATGCCCAGGCAGTACATAACTCTGCTTTTGAAAATGTGTTTTGCTGTATTGCAGGGCACAGCTTTGCTTTTTGATTTCCAGGCTCTTAAACCAGAATAAACGACCCAAATTCCTTTTATTTAATATTTATTGAATCAGTATTCCTATCTCATTTTCCCTCTTAATTGGCTGCATACACATTAAGTTATGGTGACAGGAAATGACAGATGAAAATGACATGCAGTTTTTACATATATTTTTCGTCAGTGAAGCTCAAAATATTTTTAAATCATTAGCGCCATTTTACAGATGAAATCCTGAAAGACAGGGCAGGAAATACTTCATCTGACAGGCACGGGGTGGAGCTGGAGCAGCCACTGCAGCTGCTGCTCCCTGTGCTGCTGCCAAAATACATTTTGAATGATGAGAGAAACCATAAGTACGTGTGAGAGTGCAACTGTAATGTTCAGTAACTACCTTGCTCCCTTCACAATAACGAAAACTTTAATGAATGTGTGAGGTGGGACATATTTTAAAGGAGACAATAGGGGATCATAGTTTTATAAACAGAGTTTTAAGGAGTGGGCAGGATATATTTATTGTTTGTGGGTATTAGGGATCAAAACAACTCAAATATTAATTTATAGGGATAATTTTGCTTGCATTAACTGCATCATTCACACTCACTGGCTTGAGCTGAAATTTCTGGGTGTGGGGACAAGTGTATTGATTGGAGTGTGGCTCAGCAAAGCACTAAAGTTTAGAGCCACACAAATTACAGACAGGCTCTCCAAATGGTCCAGTTACTCTCCCTGGCAATTGCTAAGCTTATCCTCCAACAGAGTAGTGTTCCCTTCGTGTTTTGGCTGGTCTCACTGTAAAACATGCAGGTGTAGGGTTTCCACCGTTTTCCCCAAGGACACTATTTTGGGAGGCGAAATCTCCACGTCACATAGGTTTTCCTGCTGCTCAGCCAACACTTCCCATTCCTTAACAGGGCAAGTTCTTGTTCTCTGTGGTGCCCCTGCTCTGTGCCTCTACACCAGACACAGGAGTTTGGGCTCCTCACCTGAGCCAGGCTGCCCAGGTGCCTCCTGCAGCACCAGGGAACACTGGTTTTCATCATCCTTCTGGTCCTGTGCCAGCTGTGGTCTCCCTGCTCGGTGCCATGCCCGGAGCAGGCAGGTCAGCCTGTCCAGTGGGGCCTCTTCCCCCTCCTCCAGCTGCCCTGGACACAGGGGATGTCCACATCACACAGTCACAGAATCACAGACTGGGTCAGCTTGGAAGGGACCACAGTGCTGCCACCTCCCTGCTCGAGCAGGGCCACCCCAGAGCACATGGGACACAGCATTGCCTCCAGATGGTTCTGGAACATCTCCCAAAGGGAGATTTCACACCCTCTCTGCACATTCTGCTCCAGTGCACGGTCACTGCACAGGAAAGAAGTTCTTCCTCATGTTCAGGTGGAGCTTCTGAGCATCAGTGTCTGCCCATTGCCTCTTGTCCTATTGGCTGGCACCACCAAAAATCTGTCTCCATCCTCTTGGCATCCCCATTCAGATACATTCTGAACCCCATTCTGGTCCCCTCCCAATGTTCTCTTCTAGTGGAAAAAATAAAATAAAATAAAATAAATAGATCTCAACTGTCATTTAAACAGAGCTAAGAAACAAGACATTTTAGTTCAGGTCCTGCAGGAGAAGACTGATGGATGGAGAGGGCATGAGTGTGAGATCATTCTATTATAATAAGGGTTTATTATTGTTATTTTGGCATTGAGAACTGCTGATCACGATTCTTTTTTGTGCTTTCTGGTGTGTGTTCTGTTGGGCACCTTTCCTGCAGTGAGATGTGCTGTGCCTGGATGGCTCTGGGCTGTTCCCACAGGTGGTCTCTCCATCATGGAAATCATGCTGGGATTTCCCCTGACACCAATTCCAAGAGGAGAGGGTGACACTCTGCTGCCAGCTCAGGGCACAGGGGAAGTGGTGAAAAACAGAACCCTCCTCCAGCCTGGGGGCTGCAAACTCCGTTCTTTGCCAATCCCTTCCGTTCTTAGGCCACAACAATCCCATGTAGCGATACAGGCTGGGAACACAGTGGTTGGAAAGCCAGCTGGAAAAGGAGTGTGGGACTACAGCTGGCTGAACATGGGCCAGGAAGGCCAGGGGCATCCTGGCCAGGACCAGGAGCAGGGCACTGACTGTGCCCCTGCACTCGGTGAGGCCTCGCCTCCACTGCTGTGTCCAGTCCTGGGCCCTTCTGTCGCTGCTGGACACAAAATAAGTCACAGATGTAGCTCAGGATATGGTGAAGGAAAAAAGAGCACTTCATTTCTTCTCTCACAATGTGTAGGTTTCTGACCACAGCCAGGATAACACCTTTCCAACCACACTGGTAAGAGATGTCCATCAAAGACATGTAACAGAAGGAATGTACACATATCTGTTTACAGTGACTGTCCTGGGAATGTCTTTAGAAACTATGTCAACAAGCTCCAAAAGCCGAGTTTTCAGAGCAACACCCTTCAGTTCAGGAAGAATATTTTGGTGCTGGAGCGAGTCTAGATGAGGACAACAAAGGTGAAGGGCCTGGAACACGTTTTACACGGCGTAGCTGAGGGAGCTGGGGGTGTTTATCCTGGAGTAAAGGAGGCTCAAGGGGAAACCTTATGGCTCTTTACAGCTCCCTGACAGGAGGGTGCAGCCAGGTGGGCTCTTCTCCAGGCAACAGCGACAACGAGAGCACACAGTCTTAAAGAGCGGCGGAGTCACCGTCCCTGGAGGTGTAGGGAACGGAACACGGCCCTCAGTGCCCCGGTCTAGGGAACGGGACACGGCCCTCAGTGGCCCGGTCTAGGGAACAGAACACGGCCCTCAGTGCCCCGGTCTAGGGAACACGGTGGCGTCCGGCCACAGGTTGGACCCGCTATCTCAGAACTCTTTCCCCACCGATTTCCCGAACTCATTCCCGGGAGGGAAGGAGGGAGGGCTGGGGATGGTCGCTGTCCCCGCTCCGCTCTCGGCGCGGCTGCGCGGCCGCGGCGCCGCCTCTCCGTGAGGGGCCGGGCCGGGCCGGGCCCGCCGCGCGTCCTTCCGGGCCGGGCGCGCAGCCGCGGCGGCGCTTCCCGCATTGGCGGCGGCGGCCTCGTGCGATGGTGACGCCGTAGGGCCGGAGGAGGCGGCGGCCGGGCCGGGCGGGCGGCGGCGGCAGCGGCGGCCGCGGGACGGGGGCGGCGGCAGCACCTCCGCCGGCCGTTGCCAGGTGAGCGAGCCCCGGGTGAGCCGCGGAGCCCGCTCCGCTCCGCGGGGGCTGCGCGGCCCGGCCGCTGCCGCGGGGCCGGGGGTGCCCGGCCGGGCGTGCGGCCGCTGCTCGGGGCGGCGGGAGGAGCCGCGGCGGGGCCCGGGCCGGGCCGGGGCGGGGAGGCGGGCGGAGGGCCGGGCCGGGCCGGGCCGGGCCCTGCGGCGAGCGGAGCCTGCGGGCAGCGAGCGGCTCCGGGGCACGGCGGAGCCCGGAGAATCGCCGCCGCAGGAGGAGGCTTTAGGCCGGTGCAGCGCTCTAAGTGGGTCAAGAGCACCGTAAGTGGGTCTTGTTTATAGCCTTCCGCTCACTTGTTGCTTGTCAGGGCAGGGAAATCTGCTGCTGCGCCTGAAATCTTCTTACGGAGGTAATGTAAATAATAATTCCTCCGCTTGCACAATATGGGAACCCTTTCTGCCGGCTGAGTGTTTGGAAGTGCACGTATCTGTAAACACTGGGGTTACCAACAGTAGATAATGTGTTATAAATATTTGATATTAGGGTAACCACGGTTTGGATATTCTCAAGTGGCACCAGAAGAAACTTTTAAAAAAAAGTTTTGTGTTTTTTTTCTGTTTAGTTTTTGTTTTGTTGGGTTTTTTTGTTTTTTTTTTGTTTTTTTTTTTCCTTGAAAGAATCAGGTATTCATCTCTTGTTTGCTTGGGATGAACAACAAAGAGTTGGAAACATATGGTAATCGCCTGGAAGACAAAGAAGAGATGACAGCTGTTGTTCTTTGCTGGGGTTTTCAAGCAGTGTTAGTTGCTTCTTGTGTTTGTCTTAGCCTTGCAAGTCACTTGATTTTGTGGCTTCAGGAGATGTGTGGGCATTTGTTTTGAGAAAACCATTAATATTAAATTATAACTTTTTTTTTAATGTTTTTGTCATATGGGCTTTGCCACTTTGTGTATGTAAACTGTCATGCACTTGTCACACAGCAGAAGAGCTTTTAGATGTTACCCCTAGTTTAAAGAAACTTCGTGTTCTTCATGCAGCATTGAAGTTTTATAGGCAGCTGAATTGCCTTGTGTATCACAACCATGTTGTGTATTTTAAATAATGGATCAAATGTTATGAAACTGGCCAAGCCCTCTGGACAAACCCTTCTTGGCATAATCTGGTTTCAAGAGTTGATGTTTTAGAGTGTAATTTTAACTCTTGTTTTCACTCCCTTGCTGTAGTCAGTGTCAGGGAGTATCAAATTTCTGGCTCCATTTTGGCTCTGTTCTGTTTTGGAAGTTGGTGAAGAGCTCTGTGCTGCCCAGCAGTCTCAGAATTTTTATAAAAATTCTCAGATTTCAGAGATCTTTTTGTAGTATTTCAGTGTGGACGTGCTTGTTTGCTGCAGAACCTTACTGAGACTACTTCAGATTTGTGGTAGCTGCTGTAACAGAGGAAAATATGTTTGTAATCAACAAAAGTAGATGTGTCATGGAGTTATGGGTGCAGCACAATCATGAAACATGGCCAGTTTTTCTTGTTATCTTTGGATGTGACCTAGCCTTGTTTATAGGAAAAAGGAAGTTTGTATTTTGAGTTAGTTTTTTTTCTTTTCCTGTAGGGTTGCCAGCCAGTTGCAGTGAAGAAGATTTCTTGGTGTGGTTCTTGAATTATAGGGATAGCTTATTAATAATGTGTGAACTTCATCTGTTCTGTGGCACTTAAGCCTATGTGAAGACTGTAAGCTTAAAAGGAGGTCATTGTTGTGTTGGAGGTATAAGATTAGTTGATAAAATACAGAAATGATTCCCTTGTCTGAGCTGACAACGAAATATGGTTGTGAATAAAGTTGTTGGCAGCTTTGCTGTGAAAGCCATGGAGGACAGTTGCTAATGTGGAAAACTGAATCAGAAAAAGTGATGGGGGAGCTAAAAGCTGCATCCCAACCCAGCCCAGGTTTTCTAAATGATGCTTTCTGAGCATAAATCAGATATGAACACATAATGTGGTGTGAAGGACAAGAGTGTGCTTTTGTCATACTTCTTCAAGCAAAACCTTTCATGGTGAAAACCTCTCCAATGAATTCTTATATATTAAATGTGTATTCTCAAATATAGATTTAAACTGCTGTGGGTGTAGAAGCTGAAATTGTCTTAAAGGGACAAGAGAGCCAGAGCCATGGGGCTTTCCATCACCCCCTTCCCCCAGTCTTTACCCTAATGGAGTTGGATCAGTGCTGTTGAGCTAGTGACATTGCTGTGAATTTGGCAAGTGGCTAGTGACCAGTGGTTTTGGCAATGTGGGTGAAATTCAGACTGCAAACCTGACTCCTAGGCACAGGATTAGAAGGCTGGGCTTTGGAAAGCCTGTGCTTGCTCTAGGCAAGCGTTTCTGTAGAGCTGTGATGAAGGAAAATTAATGGGAATTGGCGGGGCATGTAATGCCAGTGATTTTAATGCTTGGATCTCTGCTGTTATCTCATGTCTTCAGTTGCATGTTCAAGGAGCTGTGTCAAGCATTCATGTACGAAAGATACTCACTATTAGGCACTAAAAAATTTTGCAAGTTGTACAGGTTTTGGATTACATAACCATATTGTCCAAGCCACTGTGCAAAGCAACAAGGCTTGCTTTCGTCAGTGGACATGGTATTTGTGCATGAGGAAAATCTTGATAAGGAAACTTCAGGAGGTCGTTGGATTATTATGCCATCAGCAATTCAAATCCTTGAACAGAAGTAGTTCAGAAATGGAAATAGCAGTTTTGAGTATTTATGATTCGAAAGTGTCTGTCTGAGTCATTCAGTGAATTTTCTGACAGACGGTGTTGGTAGATTTGAAAAGACGTTACACAAGATAATGGTGGTGATGATGAAAAAGTATTTGGGACAGTGTTTAAGGGGAGGGCTGTTATTTTAAACTATTGTTTTCTGATAAAACTTGTTTTAAATGCCTTGTCTTTTTACGAGACATTGTATTTCAGCTGGTTGTGCTTAATGTGGTGGCTGTCTGCCTCTGCTCTTCTTTTGTTGAACAAAGAAACTGGTTTTCAAAAATTAAGGATACAGAAACAAATTAGGTGCTAGTTCTGATTCTTCAGGAAACTAGTTTGTGAAAACATATTTAACTTTCATTTGTTTATTTGAACATTGTCCTACTACTGGAACATTTGACTTTTGAAGCAGGATGCTGCAGATCAGTGTGTAAGCTAATAAGAAGCGGGAGGTGAGTTGTTTTCACATAGTTCTTGTTACAGAGCTTTGAAGAGAACAGCTTCCTGCCTTCTGTGTGAGATGCAGACTTTTACCATCATGTAACCATAAAACTGAGCTTGCCCAGTGATGACATTTATTTTCTGGAAAGTTTGTCTCAATAGTTTGATATAAAAATACAATTTTAGTGCATTTTGAGGATGAACCTGAAGGTTCCCTTTCAGGACAGGGTGGGAAGCTTTCTGTTTCCAGAGGGCTGCTCAGCATGTTGGGATGTGGCAGCTGGTGTGCTGATAAGCAGGCAGCCTCTCTCAGGAAAGGAGGTGCCACACAGCTTGTGCTGCTGCTACTTGTTTTGAGAAATAGAAAAAAGGACTTGAAGAGAGTTGGCAAAATTAAGGTGTTCAGAAATAGGAAAAGCAAATATTATACGTCTAAATAGCATTTTGCTTTCTGATTCTCATGTATTCTGGAGTTGCAGGTTTCTGCTGCTCTGTTGGTGGAGAAGAGGGGCTCTTTATCTGACCAGGCAGGATTCTTTGGACTTGTGTGATCTGCACGTGTGTCAGTGATTTTGGGACATCTCAGGGCTGTCCTGTGGTTCAATTGACTGCAGAAAGGGGTCTTCAAACATATAGCTGGAGGTAAATTTCACAGGACGTGTAATTGTTAGTGTAGAAAAATCTGCTGTGTGGTTCAGATGGGTTTCAATAGCTGTGAAAATGGAATGGAGTCTGCTGGGATGTGCCAGCTGCTGTAGAGCTCTGTGAACAGGACTAATTAAGCCCTTGTGAGAACAGAAAATAGTCAGGCACTATTTACAGGAGGAAAGTGTTGGAACAGGCAGAGCTGTAATCGTTGGCTCTGAGGTACCTTTAGACAGCAGTAGGCAAGAGAGCAGACAATTTACTCACAGAATGGGCTGAAAGTCATGTCTGAATACTCAGAGTGGGTATTTCAGTGTTCTGCCAGCACATTTAAGTGCATTGCAAACCTGCTACAGGAAAGGCTACTTCCTTCTTTTTTCTTTTTTTTTTTTTCCCTGTTTATTCTCCTCTTTCTGCACGTATTTTATCTCAAAATACTGAACATTCATGTTTCTCACCTAATGGTGAAAACCAAACGTACACCAGATATAGATGTCATAAAGTTAAAATGTTGCCTGCATTTGAATAGACCCTGTAAGAGGCTTGCTGTCTGCCAGAGTGGTTTGTTGTTGTGGAATGGTTGTTTTTCTAAGGGTATCTGTGATCAGCTGTGTGTATTCAGAGATTAGGTGTCACTAGGCTGCTCTAGCACAAGTACACCAAAGCCATTTCTCATATCTGTTCATATAGTTTTCCTCCTTCTTAATCAAATTAAATGCTTTTTTCCCCCACCATGTTGGTTCCATCTACTTATAGGATTGCAGAGACTGCCATTCTTTGTTTGAAGCCAAGGACAATTGTGCTGCTCTGTTTTGGTCTAGAGGATGACAATTTATGGGCTGTGGAATTTTTTAGATCACTGGATGTGTTAACCAGCTCTACACCTTCTTGATAAGGGTCATTTTGCTGGTAGGAGCCTTTAGTGGGCTTTTCTCTGTTTTAATGACAGCATTCTGGCAAGGTTCCTGTTTTAGCTCCTTACTGATGGATGTTTTTTACTTGTCAAGTTTGATTTTTCTCAAAATATTGTCATAAGTGTGTGTTAATAAATAGGATGTTTATGGATATTTGAATAACAGGCTGTTCCTGGAGCCATGGGCCTTCCTGCTATATGAAATACTTTCTTCATGTAATTCTGTAGACTTCATTAAAGGCACTTAGTCTTGTGCTCCTTTGATTTCTTGTTCAAATTATTTGGCAGGTGATACTAGATTTTGGTAAGGTCCAAATCAAGTCCATGATAAGGACCTGAAGATCACATATGTCTGTACATTGTTTCTGTTTTTTGTAAAATGCAGAGCTTATGATGGAAATGAGATAGTTGAACAGAAGCAGTAAAAGCTGTCTTTTGAGAACAAATACCAACTCTGGCTACTTAGATTAAATCTGAATGGTAAAATTCCTTTAGGTGATGGTAAAATTCTGTAAGTTAATCTTTAACTCTTGCTTCTACTAGAAACGAGTCCATGACCCCCTGACAGGGGTGGGGGCTGTTTGAAAAAGCCAAGTTTGAAAAGTGTAGCTGAGACTGGCTGCACC
The DNA here is from genome assembly GCF_001522545.3 of Parus major. NCBI lineage: Eukaryota > Metazoa > Chordata > Aves > Passeriformes > Paridae > Parus > Parus major. Next base: position 68,894,772 of record NC_031773.1, on the reverse strand, counting down.
TCAGTCCTGAGAGTCCTGGCAGGCTTTTAGCTGCAGGGAAAGGGATTTCAGCATTTGGAACTAGTGGCTGACTAGCAGGATTTGGGATGAAGAGTCACATGAATTTCAGCATCTCTCAGCTGACTGCTTTAGGTATGCTTTTGTCATGAAGAACTGCATTTCCTGATGGGCTGCTCCTGGGACTGAGCAGTTGCCATTCCCTGGTGTAAACTGAAGGATTCACTTTTTCTGTTTTCTTTTCTAATACTTCAATTTATGTGTTGGTCTCCATAGCTGGTGGAATTGGTGGGCATGTATTATTTAGACAAATACTAAAGCTGTGGAGGTAAGTTAGTGGTGATGGAATCTGGTCCTTTCAGATGTTATGGGATGATGCAGCCAATTTGCTCATGAAGAACAATGTGCTTTGCAAATTGTGTTAGTTTAAGAATTATTTGTGTGTCTGTGTACTCCCTAGAATGGTGTATGGCATTGCAAAGCTGGTCACAGCAATGTTCTGCTGTTCTCAATAGCAATCTTTTAGGCAAATAGTTTTTTTTTGTTTTAATGGAACATGATTGTAGAAATAAAAGTAAGAGCCTATTAATAATTTTTATTAAAGTAGCTATGTGACAAAGTGCCAACTGTTGGCCTTCTGCCTGCTGTACCTTCTGTGGGGAACAAAATGGATTATTTTCTGAGGTGAGTGTTCTGAGAGTTGAGAAAAGCATAACAAAGTCAACAAAAGCTTTACTTAGTGGTTTTCTGACCTTTATATATTCCAAGCTAGAAGGAGGATGCTGAAAAAGGCTTGTGTCATGGTTATCTTAATGTCCATGGTTAAGTGCAACTGCTCTTTGACTTCCTGCTTTGTGACATTTTAATAATTGGCAACCATGTGAAATCTGCAGCATTACAGAAATAGTATATAATAGATGTCTTATAAAAATCTTTTTCTTTTTATGAGCTTCACTAATGCAGGGAAGGAAGTTGCTAGGTAGCTTAGACTTGATTTGTAAAGTATTTCTCAAGGGGCAATTTTCAAAGACATTTTTGGTATAGAGGAGGAAATTTAAAGATAAATACAATATTATTTAAATATATTCCAATTATTTGTTCTCTTTCTTGCTCATCCCCCAGAAACACAGAGTATAATTTGCTAAAGCCTCCTTTCTCTCTGTTAGGATTTTTCATAGCTGTTTGTTCTGGTGTTCTCATATCAACCAGGACTGTAAAGAAAGAATGTCAGTAATAAAATATTAAATCTTTCTGGGTTACAAAAGAAACCTTTGATCCAGTAGGAAGTGACTTGTTGCTAAAGTGTCTGTGGAGGTGGCTATTTGTTTTAGTTTCTTAGTCTGTAAAACTCTTCTAACTTGGCCTTGAACCTCTGCTCTGGAGTTTAAGTGTAGGATTGCCTTGAAGGCAGGCTGGGTTTTAAGTTAAGCTTGTCCTTGATGGGCAGCAGGAGAAGCTGCCCAAGTTCCAGAGCCCTGGCAGAGATGTTTGTGTTGCAAACAGCCGAGCAGCGCGTGATGCTGTTGAAAATGCCAGTGGTGTCAACTGATTTGGAAGGACTCCAGGGTACGTAGGGGTCAGTGTGGGCAAAGGGAGGTGATGTGCAAGGCTGTTGGAGGTGATGCTCCACAATCTCCAGCACTCAGATAAGGTCAGGCTTGAGTAGCAGTAGAGCTCTGCAGGACTGTGAGTAAGCGGGGCACGCGTTGGGTTGGGAGCAGCCGAGTCTTCAAATGCTGTTAGAAAGGTGGTACAAGATGCTCTCAAAGCACATTAGGTTTTCATTCCTTGGTGTGAGCCCTTTCCAGCTGACTTTTTCTGGATCAGTTAGCTGGATCAAACAGCCCCTTGTTACACATCACAGTAAAGGCATTGTGAGAAACAAAGCATGATCGCAGAACCCATGACTGTTTCCCTCTGAAAACTCATGTCTTGGCTCTGCTTCAATAGTTCATTATTATACAAGTGCCTGAGGGCTTATCTGCAAGACTCACATGAGTGTTTTCTGTAGGCTAAGGCCATCCTTGAAAAGGCACAGTTCCACATTCCTATTCTTTTAGCAGGAAGTGTGATGTGTCCAGTAATTCTAAACACCCAAAATCATTACATTTTGAGAGACTATCACATGTAAACATTAAAACTTCCTTAAAGCTCAGTGCTTCCTTCTTGAAGATCCTGTTTTGAGGTAACACTTTCTCGTTTCAAGCTGAAGGGACTCGTGAATTGGACAGTAATGGAAGTAATGTCTTTGTAATAAATGAACAGTTCATAAGCATGTTATTTGTTACAACAGTCAGAGTCACAGGTAACAGTGGTGGTATTTAGGGTTGACCAAAGCATAATTGTGTAATTCCTATCATGGAATGACATTTAGTCATGCTAATGATGGAGCAATTGAGAATTACTGGCACTTAAAATTTAATTACTAGGCAAACATAAAAAGGAAAGGTGGGGAGTATACTCATTGCTGCTGCTTGCATCCGAGACTGCTTCCTCAGGGGATGTGACAGGTAATAGACCAGTACCAATATATTGTGCTGCTTATGTGATCCAGTTGCTAAGCAAACGTGCAGGATGTGTATGTTAAAACTGCTTCTCTTTAGGGATTGCCCAACAGTCTTTATTCATCTTTGAACTTTTGATTTGTTTGTACTGAAATCTTGGATCGTCTGGTAAGCTGTCTAGAGAATTGATTATGTTAGGAAGCAAGTGGTCTGCTAGTGAAAACCAGTTCTGCTTTCTGTTGGAAATGTTGAATAAGGAAGCCATGCAACTGAGGAGGTTTTAAACTGTTGTATGTAAGGCTTTGTAAAGAAATATTACCAGCACTCACTGTACATAATGTAGTGTGTGTAATGTTGGAGCCAGATTTTCTGCCTTGTGTACTACTTGCAGTATGGATGAAGTAGGTTGTATAAATTACAAGCCTTCCCTCCTCCACTGGAGTGCAATGAATGTCAGATTGAAGCTGTCGTGCTGGTGCTTTACAACTCCAGCAACACAGGATCCTAAGATAAACTCAGCCTTCATTTAGGGAAATTTTTAGGCTTTAACAACATGCCATGAAGTGAAGCAGAGAAAATGGAAGTGGATTACAGGAAAAGTCTTCTGCGTTCCTTGGTGTTTTCATGCTGTAATATTTATGTCATAGAGGCTTTTTCCCAAGCTCTGATTTCAAACTCCCATGTGGACCAAAAGCAACATTTTATATGGCTTGACAAAGGTCCCTTTTCACTAACTTCAAGTGACCTGAGGCAGATTAACATGCAGATTAATGTATTTGACAGTAATAAATCAGCTTTAACAAGTACCGAGGCAGAGATTTGTTTGGCAGAGAGTTTGGATAAGATATGATATCTGGAGTTAAACTGAACATTTTGTAGAGAATGATATAGTGGAGATGCTTGAAAATTTCCTGCTTTCCTTGGTTTTGTGCTGATGCATATTTATGCAATTCAGCTGTAACTGTGTGGAGTTTATGTCAAAGTTATCTGGGTGAGTGAGCTTACAAAAATGGAAGGATGTTAATTTAGATGAATGCATGCATTTTGTCATCCAATGTGAGGTAAATGTTTACAATCTGCTGCGTAGGACACATACTCTTTGGATTTATTTTTTCTCTCTCTGTAAATGTATTACCTAGTCTTTAGTTTCCTTTTGTTTAGAAAAAGCCTTCGTGTTGATTACATCTTTCTTGTAGGAATCTTGGGCTGTAATCTTCCCAAGCTTGAATACAAACATCAAGAACCAGGGAGGAGTTTGAGGTGAGAGAAGTTGAGCTATGCTTCCTCACAGGTAGCATAGCTGTTTGTGAGAGAGCAGTAACAAATTAGAGTCAGGAATACTTGGTGTGTTGGGGAAAATTACTGCAGTGGTTAAGATAACTGCTTTATGTGTTACTCCATGTGAAAGGTACCAGATCTGTTTGTTTCATTGTTCCATTTTGTATTTCTCAGAAATGAGGCTCAGGAGAAATTTGAATTTTTCTGTGGTGTGACAAGTGGGGTTTCCAAACTGGAGTTGTGTTGAGGTGAGCTGCAGGAGAATATAAACCAGTCAGGACTGGAAGATGTCATTCTTTTCCCCTGAAGGAGGAAAACTGTAGCAATGAATTTTGAAGGGTTTATTTTGTTTGGTTTTCAGTTTTGTGAGTTTGGGTTGTTTTTTTTTAATTTTTTGTATGGGGTGGGGGTTTTTGGGTTAGTTTTTTCTTTTCCATTTGCACCTACTGTTCTGACTTTATCAGTGGAAATCGGTGACATCAAATTGCTGTGTGACAGTTTATCCCTGAAAGAAGTTAAAAATCATAGTTAACAGATTTTATCTAACTTGTATGCAAGAATGAAAACTGGGGCACACTGAGTGTTTTGATTTCTTCAAGTCTTGGGGAAAAAAGCAAGTTAATTTAATTGAAATTTGAAATTCCAGGAGAGCTGTAACATAAACTAGTAAAACTACCTCTGGCTCAGGATTCTGCCTTCATTGTGGAGCAGTTGCTTTAGGCTCTGCCCTCTGAGCCTCTCTGAGCACCCTCTTGTGTGTAATCCAAGCAGGCTGTGTACCCCCAGGCCCTGCTGCAGAAACATCTTTATGTTCTTGTGCCTCAGATTGCTGGGTTTTCTTGCCCCTCCGTGTGTCAGCCGTGCTCAAAGTGACCAGACCTCCCTGGAGCAACGAGAGCAGCAGCAGGTTCTGTGTGTGTCCCTGAGAGCTGTGAGTGTTCCTGTGAGTGTGAGAGCTGTGCTGTGCTCACTGCTGTGTCCCTGGCTGCAGGGTGAAATCCTGACCTGCAGCTGCCAAGTGTGCCAGCTTGCAGCACCTCTTACTGGCCCTTTGCCTGTGCTCTGCCCCTGACCTTTCTACTCACACCCTTGGAATCTGAAGGCTGGCCAAGCTGCAGGGCCACCCACCAGTCCCTGCCAAGCTGGCCATTCAGGGGAGAAGGCAGAAACCTGGCAGCTGTAGGGTTTTTCTGTCCCCTTGTCCTCTTATGTAAGCTGCTGGCCAGAGCCTCTCAGGGCAGTGCCTGCTGGCTTCTTGGGTGCCTTTGGGAGCTGTTGGTACTCTTAGGGTGCTCTGCCTGGTGTCCCTAGGAAATTCTCTGTTTCAGCCCTCATCCATTCTTCTACACGGTTTTATGTTTTCTGTCTCATAATAATTTGATTTCCTCCCTGTTTTATTTTGTTTGTATGCATTAGGCCCTTTGCTGTTCTTCCTCAGAGAGGACTCTCTTAGGGAGTTTTTAGTGAGGATATCCATCCCCTAAGGAAGAAAACAGCTCCTGAGCATGAATGTGCAAGCAACATAAGACAGAGCAGCATAAGATGCATGGTATTCAGAGGTTTTTAGAGCTAAATGAGACTTCACATGCTTAATAACCATTGATGGATTTACCTTGTTTATTTGTCCATTTTCCCTGTGAATCCTCATCCTGTAGCAACAAACTCCAAGGTTTGCCTCTTGCTTTGTCAAAAATGACTTTCTTGTGTTTGAGGTTGCCCAGGCTGATGTGCTAACTCTTTGTGACCTTGCCTGGGTTGATGGGCAGTGGTTGGTGTCTTCACTTTTTCCTATTGTTGTTTGGGATGGTGCTGTTGTTGTAGGTACAAAGATTAGGAAACCTTGTGCTGTGTTGAAATTTTAACTGCAGTTTTGAGTGGTCATCTCTGGTTTCACGTAAAGCTTTCTTTCCTATCACAAAGGAAACCTTCTCTCAAATAAATTAGTAAATGTGTGAAATGTGGTGTAAAACTCATGAACTATTACATATTAACTAGCACATATTAAAAGTAGATATCAGATTTTGTATTTCTTAAGTTCAAGGCTTATTTCACTTGTTTACTTAGCTACAGCTGCTTGCTTATCTACATACGTCAGGACTTGCCTGGTTATCTGGGCAGGTCAAAGGTCCTCCAAGGTTTCCCTTCTGCTTTTTCTAATGTATTAAATTCACAGCACTGGTTATTGACTTTCCTTAGGACTTGCAGCCTGTCAGTGTCTCCTTTTTTCCCAAATCCTGTGTACCACTACTGTGCTGTCAATACACGCTTTCCCTAGAGGTGTATCTGGGGATTAGAGGGGGTAAGGTGGTGTTTTTGCTCTGTTCAGATCTGAGCCCCTGTACAGAGTTCTCAGCTACAGAATTCAGCTGAGTCCATCTTTGGCATACAGGTTAGTGGCTGCTTTCTATATGTAACACTCAGCCTCTGCTGAGAAGCTTGGCCTGTGTTTTCTATCTGTCTGTTTGTCTGTCTGTCTGTGCACATCAGGTGTATCTAAAGAGCTGTGGTGCATCTCAGTCACAACCATGGATACAGTAGCTTGTCTTCACATCAAAATTACAATAGGTAGCTTATTTTTCTTACAGAGAGAGCACAAACTCATCCTAGCATGAGATCCTTTATTTGCTAACTCCATTGGCACTAGGTGTTGTCAGCCTAAAGTATTATTTTCTTCTTTCCAGAACAGTTTCTTTGTGTAGTTCTACATGTATTAACACCCCTTACAGATGCAGTTGGGCTAGAGCAAGAGTACCTTCAGTAAGTATTTGAAAATTAGGACAAATAACTATTCAGTAGTTTGCTGACCCAGTTCTTGTTTTCTGCTTGTGTTCCTTCTGTCTGGGCCCTTGTCCAGGAAATCAACTGAAATTCCTACCCTTCCTACTCTTAAGATCGTGAAGGCATATCAACTCAGCCATGTTTCCTTCCTGTTCTTAAGGTTTCTTAAAGAAATGTCTCCTCTGGTATCTAGAGAGTCTTTCTGCAAGCAGAAAGCACAGGCAGGGAATGCCAGGCTCACTGTTTTATGTTTAGTTGCTGTTGTAGGGACATGTGAACATGTATGAAAGGCTCTTAGGTACGAACCAACACTGACAGGTGACCCCAGCACAGAGTTCCCTCCCTGGGCAGAGAGTGTTACCAGTTCAGGTGGCCCATTTGGTGGCTTTTCCTGGGGCTCTTTCAGACCTTATTCTATTGTGATTTTCCTGTAACACTTTGAAGAAAACAATGGATGGGGTCTTGCATTCCTTCTCCTTTGTTATGTTCTTGTTTATGGCCCAAGAGGAAGTACCCCTTGTGCATGTCTGTTTATAAAAGTACCGTGCATGCAAGTAAGGCCAAGAATTTATTGCTGGTACAATGGGAATCTTAACACTGTGACTCAATTTTTCTTTAGGAGGGTCTGACTAATGATTCTAAGCAGAATGTTGCAGTTACATACACAAAAATGTTACCAAATGCAGCTAAAATTGTAACACGTGGACTTTTTGGTTTCTGTCCCTTCTCTGTGATTTATTTTCACCTTTCCATTTCTGCTCTGGGTCTTTAGATCAGCACCTTTGGACTGCTGGAGAGGGTGAGGGAGGTTGTCAGCCCTAGGAGTCATTTGTTGGGAAGAGCATGATGTGGATGTTGTCTGTTTCTTTTCCCTCTCTAGGATCCACTTGAGTTTCCTTGGTATCTTTGCTAATACACTTTTTATTCCTCTTTTCTTTCTTCATTGATCTAAAGCTTCAGGTTCTCTCTAAATTTATTATAGATGATGTCCTTTATGTATGTTAGTTACAATTTCTTTTGGTACCCCTAAATCCAGGTTTGCCCAGGTACAGGATGCATTTTTAAACTGTGCATTAATGAGTTTTTTAGCTGTGGGGTCTCCTGGTGGCAAGGCTCATATCTGTCTCACATCCCATGCCTGTGCACTGTGTCCTGCTTCTCCACTGGTGTCATACTAGGCCACTATTTCTCAACACCTCTGTAAATTCCTCTTTCTCTGGAATATAACTAGAGGTTATATCACACCAAGGTAAAGAAAATTAAATGGCATCTGGGCAGTTGGGAAAGCTGCTGAACTGCACAAAAGCTGAAGTTACAGAGGAAGCCTGCTAAAGCCGTGGGCTCCTGCTGGCACAGGCATTGCTGCATGGTTATGGTTTTCCCTTGTTCTATGGGCTCATATCCCTGCATGCCACCTGCAAGTGAAAGGTGTTGCTGACCCTCTTAGGGCTCCAGGCTGGAGGAATCCTGTCTTTCCTATCTTACCTTGCCCTGTAAGGACCTGTGGAGGTGTGAGGGTAGCCAGTAGTGCTGAACTATGATACACATCCAGCATTGCTTACTGGAAATGCTTCACATAATGCTGTGTTTTCTTCTGTGAATTTCATAATTAGAGTAAATGCTGTACTCTACCCGTGATTAAGGCAACCTGGATGTCTAACTTCAACTTTGTTTATATGAAATTAAGCCTTTTATTCCGCTTTTGTAAGAAGAGATTTTCGTAAGTGTAAACTTTGTGTCTGTTTCCCTTGAGGAATTTTTTGCTTAATCTGCTGTTGTTGGAGTTTTATGTTGTAAATCATCTTCTGTAAATAGTTTGACAGAAAAAATAATCTTTATTTTCCTGTAATGGTGCTGATTGTCACTAATCCAATGTTACAGCCAGTCCTTGCTGTACTTAGCAAGCAGTGAAGCTCTGTTACAAAGGGTGGATGGCAAAGTAGGGAAAGGATATTTTTTTTAGCACTGAAGTATTAGAAGGTAAGTGTTCCTCATTGCCTCACAGCTCATTTACAGTTTTTTTCCTCAACTCCATTGTGTGTTTGGGGAGCTTTTCTGGTTTTGAGGGATTTTTTGAGTTGAAAGAGATGTGAATCTCACACACATACAACCCCCCATCCCAAAATGTTTGTCCAAATGCACCAGTAAGTGATGTTAAGTCATGGAAAACATCTAACATGTATATTCACAAAATGCTTCCTGATTACTTGTTAGTTAACATGAGGCATGTTTATGCTCTTAAACTGTTTCAAACTTAGAATTTACACTGGGATAGCTGTACTGGTTAGACCACAGACTGCAGCAAGAACCTCTGTGGGGAACACAGTGGTACTAGCAGAAAGTATTTTGGTCAGAGAAACCACAGTGAGATGACAATTTGTGTGAGTCTCTTGGTCTGGGACCTGCAGATATATTTTGAGTTCAGGCTACAGCCCTACTTCATTTTAGCAGAATCTCATTACTCTGGGTGTTTTGAGATCTCTCCTTAGTCACGGGACAGTAGAAAGAAAACTATTAACTTGACATTTCTACTTTTTAAATTGCATCAGTGGTGTCTTAGGATACCAGTGTCCTTGGTCTTGTTTCAGAATTCTGGATGACTTTGAACTATGTTACCAGGAAAGAGTTTGTGTCTGAAGGAGTGCCACTAAATGTAGGGGAGACTAAAGGTTCACATCAGCTTTTCCTAACTCTCAACAATATTTGTCTTTTAAAAACAAAATTACTCTCTGGCTATTGCATTAAGAAAGTAAAGTAATTAATAAGTAGCTTTATCTTACGTGGAACTTCAGCCACTTGACTAAATCTGCTTCAAATTGGCATAAATTAGATGCAGTCTAGTTATGGTGGATCAGCTTCTTTTCCTCGAATTTTGGTTATTGAGAAGGAATCTGAAAGGTGATGCACCACTTTTTGGATCCTAGACTGATAGAAATCTGTGGATGTGGATGCTATTTCTACAATGTTCTTGTAGCATTTTTGCTACAGAAAAATAGTGATTTTTTAGTTGTCTGACTTGTGGCATAACAGCATTATGGCTTTTGAGGAGAGGAGTGTGTGGTGCTTACAGCTGAAGAAATGCCATTGCTGAGGACAAGTGAAGCAGTAACTTTGCTTCATTCTTATTTTTTTACTAATATGGGAATGCAAACATTTTGTAAACCAAACCTGTGGGCAGCAAAACAAAACGCTAATGAGCAAGCTCACAAATGAGTAAAGCTTATTGAGCCTTATGATGCTTGCATCATGAGTAAATCTTACCAAGATTATCAATCAAACTAGAGAACAGGTGCTTCCAAAAACTGGGAAGAGTGTCAACTTTTCATAACCTGGCCTGTGTTAAAATTATTGTTCTTGGTTTGCTGTGCCAGGCGTGGTCTGCCCCTCATCAGCAGGTCCTAATACAGGCCATGGTGTGTATCTATATGACAATTAAAGGTTAGGGCCAGCTGATAACTGCCAGCTTTTCATAGGTTAGGAAAATAAAATGAACTGCCTATAATAAAGTAAAGCCTTTGGGGTGGGGTGCTGCCCTTTGTCACATCCATGCTGTTTCCTCAGTAGTGCATCAGGCCAGGGCAGTTTACGTGTTTGACAGCCTTTGCTTCTTTTCTGGCACATGATGATCTCATTCCCCTGCCCTGGTTAATGCTTTTCCATAGTCCCCTGGACCTTCCAGGCTTGTGACAAACATCACAGTCCCTCTGGGGCAGGCAGCTGGGAGAAGTGGAGCTCCTTATTGCCCAAACAGAGGAAAGTGGAGCTGCCCCCTCTGGGCACCAGCCAGGCTTTAAATCTGCTCAGTGATGGCATCTAAATAAAGAGATGTCCATGCAGGCCAGTAAGGAGCACTGAAGGCAGCTGTCCTATGGAGCTTTGCAGCCTGAAATGTGCATATTCCTCTTGGGTTTTAAAAGCAGGGCTGCAGTGTTTGCTTTTGTACAATTGCTCCAGGCCTTGGAGCATTTTCTTGAGCAGTAAACAATCTTGATTCAGTTTTTAGGGATTGAAACTCAAGTTTCCTAGAGGGAAGAGTAGGGGTATGCTTACCTCTGGACTGCTGCTGTCTTGGTGCCCTTTCCATTCCCATGCAAAGATTCTCTCTGTAGAGGAATTAAAGGAATGTAACCTCAGTTTCATGGTCCAGCTCTGGATTTTAATGCCTGCTCCAAATACTTTGGTTTCTTCATCTTCACCCAGCAGTTTTGTGAATTGGATGTCCTTGAGGCAGTAGCTAAAAGTATGTATCCTGAATTTTCACTTAAGAGGAAAGTGATGTTTCATTTCAGTCTTTCACTTTTAGACAGTCTGTGATCCCAAGTGTTACTAGCATAGAAGAACTGCAGCTTTTTGTTGTTGGCAGCCATGAAACAAGTTGGTGTGAGTAGCATGCCATAGAAGTAAAATAATAAAAAAACCAAAAGATGGGATGTTTCTCACATGGAGAAACTGAGCCATTTAATGAAAAATGAACCCAAAGCAAGTTTTCTAGGTCTGGGCTGTGGATATTTGTGAAATGTAATGCGAAAAGAACTTGAACTTCTGTTCTCAGTTTTGTACTCTTTTGTGCCAATTCACTTGGTTCTGGTTTATTGGAGAGTAGAACTGATTTACAGCAGGCATCCAGTCTGCAAGGACCGGACATTGTGCTCTGGGGGTGGGCCAACCTCTGACATAACTCTTAACCCAGTTAAAAAAATGGGGTCCAATTTGCAGTACAAATTGGACAAACGCTGTAACAATGTAATGGGATCCTCTGAAATGGAAGCATTTCGATAATGCAGGCAGGCTGCTGGCTTGTTCCCTTTCTTTGGATCCAAATGCATCAGAATGTGCTTGATTGTTTGCCTCTGCAGCCTGCTGTGAAATAGCTGGGGCTGAAGCGTCCAGTGACACTTTACAAGTTACAAAGACAGCTTTTTGGCCACTGACCCTCTGCGGGAGTCTAATCTTTGTTTTGTAGATGCCTCTTTATCTAGGGAAATTACATCAAGAAAAGAGGTGTTGGATTACTTCCTCATTGTTCCTCATTGTTAAAGATGACCTCCAAAGAATTTTTACAGGCTGATTCGGGCTTTTCCTTTAGGGTACATTGAGAAAACAAAGTCTTCTGTAAGAATTTCCTTCTCCTCCCGTTCATGCATAGCCTTGTTTGCTTTGTTTTTTTGACTGTAGCTTAAGAGAATATTTGGAATGTTAGCTGTGAATGTTTAACTCCTGAATTGAAAAAGCTCAATCGTTTAAAGACTGTTAAATAAAAATTAAAAAAAAAAGAGCCCCTCGTTTCAAGTTGGTGTTACTGCACTATTTGTGAGGGACTCCTTGTGACAGAACCTCACTACCAGAAGATAGTAGTAGAAATACAATGTGCCAAGAGAACTGCATTTCAATTAGTGTACCCTATTTCTCTCAAGGTAGCCAGAATGAATTGATTCATAGGCACTAAATTCCCCATCACTGGTGTTCTTAGCCCAACCAGTCTGTCCATGGATTCTAGTGGAAGTGCTGTGCCATTTGTACCTGTGCTGGCAGTTCTAGGAGTGGAATTGTGCCTATCCTGTCCCTGGGGCCTTGCCTAAACAGCTTGGGGTTAGGTAAAGTCTTATTTTTCACTCAGCTTTGCCGTTCCACTGGTGTGGTTTGGCTGTCATGGCACATGGACACAGGCAAGGCAGAGTTTCTGGATTGATACAGCATCTCTTACAAGATCTTTCAGGCACTCTAGCCCTTATTAAAAATTAAGCATTAATGAATGTTCTGAGAAATGTGTAGCCTGAAATTTTCATGATGGTCTTTTATTCTTTTGATATCTTAAGGTCTGTTAAGGGCAATGAGCTTATCTGGGGAGGAATCATCCTCTGTGTGTACATTGTTTATGCTGCTTTAATGGATGCTTTGGGAGGGGATCAGCAAGGCAGGAGCACACAGTGGGTGCCACTGCATACCTGAGCAGGAAGGTTTCTGCCAGTAAGGCAGTTGAGAGGGGATTGTAGGGGAAGCTGTTTTCATTCTTCTTCCAAATACCAGTTACAGACAGAATGAAATACCTTTAGAGGATCATTCTCATGCTGCTTACAGGAAAGAACATACTGACAGGAGGGAGTACTGGGGAGACTGCTTTGCTTAGGGGTAGTGGGAGGTAGTCTGACCATCCAGAACTGTGCTTTCTCCTCAAAAGGGAGTGACAGACCTTTTAAATTTAATGACAGACACTACTGCTAATGCGTTTTCTTTGTTTTACAACCATGTGTCATCGTTTAGCCGAGGCAGTAAATGAGTCCTTGTGCCAGGTGAGTGCTGGGAGGTTGGAAGGGCTGCAGTGCTTATCCTCGGGAGTGTCATACACAGAATAATAGCATTATCCCATGGTGCTTAACTTTGTGTAACTAGTCTTTCCTTATCATCTTTATGAAGCAGTGTCCTAAATGTGCTGTGTTTGTGGGTGTTGACTCCCGTGGCGTTGCACAACTGCGGTGAATGCTGGAAGAACGCTGCAAGAACGCTGCCTTGTAGTTCTGGTTGGAAAGGCTGAGCCTCAGACTGGTGCTGACTGTGTCCCTGTGGGGCTGGAGAGAGCAGCTGAGGCTGCTCTGGGGCTGTGTGGCAAGGCAGAGCACACTGAATTGACCAAAAGCTCATTTTGTGTTCACAGGCTGTGTTTAGAACCCTGCTTGCATTAAACTGCTGAGTCCTTTCTGAAAGCTGACGGAGCATTTAGAAGTTTTCCATGTTAAAAAACCCAACAGACCAAACTCTATAGATGCTTTTCTCAGCTTATTTTAAGCACAGCAGGAACTCACTGATTCATCTACAGGCTGATATTATGTATGCAATCATTAAGTAGATTTTAAGTCATAATGGCAACTTCCTCTTTAAATGGAAGCTAATTTTAATGAAACCTTTAATTTGCATGCTACAAAAAATGTTGAAGGACTTCATTTATGAGATTTATAATCTCAGTGAGACACAAAACAGTATTTTCCAAGACCTCAAGTGTTCTATAGCTTTCAGTTTTCTAGTTTTTGTGAACTGTGCAGTCTCAGAATGGGGCAGTAAATATCCTCACAATGGTTCAAACATCGTCTTCTGGTTAGATGCTACTGACCATACTTAAACTTCTTAATTTCTTAGGAAAAGGTCATCCTTCACTGAACTGTGAGTCATAGAAACTTTGATAGAACTTAGAGGTGACCTATGCCTTTCCTGTTCATAATCTTCATTGCTTGCTTTCTCTTGTGAACAAATATTTCAGGCTATTTGCACTTCTCTGTTGGCACCTTGCACTTGCATTCAGTCAGTAATACATTTTTAAAAAGAAATAAAACCCAGTAGTGATGCTTTTGGATTAGCTTTTATCTTGCTTACCTTTGCATGCTCATTTAGGGCAAGCGTATTTAGAGCACTGTGAGGATCCTGCCTGAATGACATGGAAACATTTTAGTTCAGTGAACAATCCCACTGTACTTTCAAGAAACAACAACTTCTATTTTGCAGAGCTCTGATGATCAGCTCTACTGCTGAATGCAAATCTGACTCGCTGGAGGTGAAGTGCATCTTTTATTTTTAACCTTAGCGAATGCTTGGCAGCGAGAGCTGGTGAAGCAAATCCTCAGGGCCTGATGTAAAAGTCTCTTGGCATTCCTGTATCTTCTTGTGTTAGAAGAGCCTTTGGCAAGCATCTTGGCCAAACGTGGTTGGGCCAGTTGTGTGGCTGTGTCCCAGAGGTGATGTAAGGCCAGGCGTTGGGCAATGTCCTGGTACTGCAGCACACAGGGACAATGCTATTGCTTAAATCTGCCTGGGGGAAGAACCAGTAAAACTTGCTGGTTAAACATCTCATGCAGTTGCCCAATCTGTGGAAGTAACTGGGGCTCTTTCTACTGACTAGCTGGTGGAAATGTGTGGAATAGCAGGCAGGGGGGTGTGCCTGCGTGGAGCTGTTGTTTATAAACAGCTGCTCTGCTTACTTGCATTTTTCTGGTTTTAGCTACAGCTTCAAGTTGGTTTAGTGCTTTTGTTGTGGTCTAACCCCAGTGGGCAGCTTAGCCCCACACGGCTGCCTGCTCACTCTGCCCCAGTGGGACAGGAGAGAGAATCATAATAGAGAGAAGCTGTGGGTTCAGATAAAGAGAGGCAAAAGTTATGGATACAAGCAAAGCAAACCAAGGAATTCATTCACCACTTCCCGTGGGCAGGCAGGTGTTCAGCCATGCCCAGGAAAGGCAGGCTCCATCCCATGTCATGGGAACTTGGGAAGAAAATTAGCTCTACCCCAGCCAAAGCCAGCATAGTACTGTACTGAAATTGTCTCTTATAGGTTGCTTTTTAAATTAAGATATCCATTAGCTTCATTTCAAGCTGTAGTTGTTGTTGCTTACTCTTTCCTTTCTTACATCAGTTTTGCCAAATGGCAGTGTGATTATGTCTTCATGTTTCTTGCCTAAAAATAGAATTGTGAATTGGCTGCTTGAAATACGACAAAAACAGTCAAGATTTCAGTTCTGTGGCTTTCTGAATATTTGTTCCTGCTCTTAAAATCTACTTGCTCAAGTTCTTCACTGAGCTTCCTGTGTAATGTTGCTAAAGCTCCTCTTAATTCTCCTGTGGCTCTTGTGTTTACCAGGTAAACAGCTGTGGCTGTTTTAGATGTTGCTTCTCAGATGGAGATTGCTGACCCTGTAGTGGAGGTAGCAGGAAGGTGGGGATGCCATCTGCTCTCCTGTCAGATTGTCACCTTACCATCCTGGGTGATTAAAGCAGTGTGCCATACTGAACTGGACAACTTGAGGTATCATTTAGTTCTGCAGAGTCTGTTACCTGCTCATTAGCAGCTCTCTCCTCTGAGGATTGCCAGGCAGCTGAGGGGATATAACATTACAAACTGCTGCAGCAAAATTAACTATAGCCCATTTGTCAGAGCTGAGAATTGTCTTGCAGTGATCATATGTAAATGAAATGAGTTCCTGTAAGGACAGAATGCATTATTTATTGGCTTTTTGGAGGTGACATTTTATTACAAAACTGCCAATATCAATTCCCCATCTTATATTTTTAATTTTCCCTCCTACATTATGACAAATTTCAGCATCTTTTATTGGGCACTAAAATTCCAATTTAATTATGCATACTGGCAAGTTAAAACTTGTCAGATGGTTTGTCTTAATGTTATGTGTTAGTCATATCAGAGCACTTAGGTGCTACAGTAATAAGAATGACACCAGTGATTAGTGCAGAATGAATAGGTCGTTTTTCAGAGTGATTCTGAAGCCTCAGCTGGGGCTTCATCCTCATGATATATTCTGATGCTTTCTGGCACTCAGGTCACAAAGTTCTCTGGAGATTGTGCCTCCCAAGGCTGCCAGTGTCAAACAGGTCTCTCTGAACTGGCTGCTGAACTTGACACCACACAGGGATGTACAAAACAAATGGGTAACCAATTGATGAGGGCTCAGATTAACAGCTGACATCAATTTTCTGTAAATTTGATGAAATCCTTAGCATTTTTAAGTTAAATGTACCCTGAATCCTTTTTGCAGTGTCGTAAGTGTAAAATACAGTTACTTTTCTGAGTACAAATAATAGGTTATTGTTTTCTGAGGGAATTACCTGTTTCTGATTGCTCTGATGGAATGAACAATGTTTAAAATTGCCTGCTCTAATTCCTTGCACAAGTAAAGGTACAAACCCATTCCTGGCAGTGACCATGTTAATTTAAGCAAGGGGAGCATAATCACTCTGTGTACTACTGCCCTCCTTGCAGTCTCTCTAAATTTAGTTGCTGCTTGAGCTCTGCTTGAGCTTTGCTTGATTGCTATTACCAGTAATTAATGTCCTAGTTTTGGTGAAATCTAGTCTGGATGATGGAGCTTGGGTATGAACTTCAGACCTGCAAAAATACAGTAATTATAGAGTACCTGTGATAAGTAGTTTATTTCTAAATATTATTATCAGCCTGCTGCTTGCAATTTTGTAGAAATAATTCAGAAAAACTGACTGGGGTTTTGTAGATTTGCTGTTTTATGAAGCTCGCTTTCTGTCATCTTTCAAAGTTGTGTTTAGCTTGGGTTAGGATATGGAACTGTCAGAGGTCTCAAGATGAGAATTCATTATCCAGCAGTGTGGAAATCTGTGTAATTGATCCTGTGGGATTTTGGGCACATATAAAAGCAGCTGTCATAGCTGTCGGGTAGCTTGTAAGCAAACTCTCCTTCCAGCCAACTTTTGCACTCTACTTTTGAACTTCAGCTGAGTTACACAAATGGTTTGTCTTTCAGAGCCAAGACATAATCAGCCAAACTGAACCAAGAGGAAAGAGAATATTTGAGAAGGCTCCCAGCATCTCATGAACGAACTAACGGAACCCGATAATGCTGGTTCTCCAGAGCCAGGTCTGCGGCTCAGAAAAGGACACATGTCTGGCCCTGCAACAGCACAGCCAGCCTTTGAAGAGGACAGCTCTCAACAGAGGCTTCTTCTAGTGGAGCCAGCACTGTCTTCTGACCAGGAAAATGTAAGTTATGTGATTGATTACCTGTTAGGTTTGCTAGGCAAAGTGAGTTTTGACATAAGCGCTTCAGTGTTTAAAATAACTTTCAGAAACGTGGACCATGAGCATACAACCTTTTAATGCCTGGTAAATAACTGTAATAATGCCAGGAAGATTCCAGAAGGATTCAGTTGGATGTATGGGAACTTGGGTGATAAGACTGGGCATAACTGGCTTTACCAGCTTTTATATTTTTATTTTGTCCTCAAGGAAGTGGCACTTGTACTGGTTTGTGTTTCGCTGAGATGCTGCTCATACAACAAGATTTTTGTTCTGTAATTTTCAATTAATTGTAAGTGAAAGGAGAAATATTGGCTCTGGCTGCATGTAATCAGAACCTTGGCTAATTGGTATCTTTTTGATGATTAGGACAGAAAATCTGTTTGCAAGCATTCTTGCTGGAATGAGACTGAGCAGTGGATGATATCCCCTGTCAGACAGTAGCCAGAAACAGACTCACAAGGGAGAGCACAGGGCTGGGGGAGCACCTTGTGTTACTTGCCTGTGACACTCTCCCAGGCTTCAGCAGTTGGTGGCTCACAGATTTTCTGAGCCAGTGGCAATATCTCTGAGGTTTTGGTGCATGGACCTTTGTAAGTTTTAGCAGCCACAACACTTAATTAGGTGTTCTACAAAGACAATGTCCAAGCACTGGACAAAAGCACCTTCTGGTCAGAGAGTTCCAGATCTGTAATTAATGCTTCTCCTGGGATATGCTCAGATGGATATCAGCATAGTTAAGTGGAAGAAGCATTCATCTTAGGCTCTCTATTCAATTTATCATGGATTAATGAGTTTACTGTATCAGCTCAGTCACAGCAACTGCGTGGTTTTAGCCAGCAGCAAAATCATGTTGGTGCTACTTAATGCATGTTGGGCTGTGGCTGTAATTGCATTTGCCACAAGTTCTGGGAATGTGCATGGCCCAGTCATGGATCAGCTGACATGAGAACTGGTATTTGCCTTCTCAGCTTGATGAGTTGGAGCCCTGACAGAGTTTAGTTCCAAGCATTCTTGTAATGAGAAGTCAGGGTTGGTATTCCTGTCTAGTAAGCCAAGCTGATGCACTCACACTTGTACTGCTGTAACTTCTCCAGGACATTCTCAGTATCCTGGTAAGGGAAACACCCAGACTCTTTTTCCATCTTGTGGAAGGTTGTGAAGCACGTGTTTGAGGTGCAAAGTCTTGGCCAAGGCTGGTTAGGAAAAGAAAAGTTGAGCTGTGCTAGCAGATATTTTGACTTGACCTGTTGATGTGTTTGGGATCATCTGCTTTGAAGTCCATTGTCACTCTTGTCTCTGACTTTCCTGGTTGAATAATGAGAGTTACCTGTAGCCTGTGGATGGAATACCCAAAGTAAAAGTCCATAACTGCTTGTGTGCTTTAATTCTCTCTGTACATTTGCTTGGCTAAACAGAAATTATCTGGATGAATCAGTGTTAAATTCTAACATTTTGGCAGTGAAATGGTTGAAATACTTTTCTCTCTTTCAGGCATTCATAACACATGTTGTCTTTTTGATTTTTTGCTTTCATCCATACAACAAAAGTTAGTGTTTTTTTTTGTTTTGGCTCACTACAAATGTTTGGCTTTCTTGTGTTTGATTTCTTTTCTCTTTCCTGGTCTTCTAAAGTGCTGTCACAGAAATTTGTTTTTGCCATTTGGGCCTTGCTGTTACATCTTAATCTGCATCACTTTCTCTGCCATATATGGCCTTCTGCTTTTTAAACTTCTTTTTTTCCATCCTTTTATTCCTGTCCTCTGTGATTTCTTGTGTTTGTTAGTATGATGTCTTCAGATTGTTTTTTCTCTTAAAAGGCTGAATAATTGATGCTTCTAATGGATGATCCTGAAACACTTTGTTGTCAAAAGTACCAACATTGGCTTGCCAAATGGCCTTTATTATGTGATATTCTGCAGTGTTGCAAATAATCTGGAGAAAACATTATGCTGTACATCCTCCTCTGCCTGGTGTAAGCCCCAGCACAGCTGCTGCTCAAATGTCAGCTCAGATTCACTCTTCTGCTGTGCTGTTCATTCTGGCTCTCAGCAGAGACACCTATTAGTTCATTAGCACCACTTAAAAATTCCAGAGCCTGATTTTCCTCTGCTCTGGAAGGGGTTTGTGTTCAGGTAACAGTCATACAAGGATAGTGCTTGGCTAGGTGGCAACAGTGCTCAGGCACTCAGGCTAAACTAAGTTTATAAAAGCTCTCAGTAGTGCCCACTCCATCAGTGTTGTTGTGCTCAAGCAGCCACGCTGCAGCTGATGGTAACAGTGTTGGATGAGGGTGGTGTGGTGTGTTGGTGGTAGAACCACCATCATCATTTAGTATGCTTTTAAATGCTTTGACTTAGGAAAAGCTTTTATCATGATAAATATGTATTCTAAAATGTGATGGGGCTAGGACTTGTGGTATTAGTGGAAAAATATCTGTATTTTTATCCTGTGATATTATGGCATTGTTTGTTCTCTTAGTGCCTCCTGTTACCCTGCAGCTCTTTAATTATATAAAATCTTCTCCAAACTCTCCTATACATGATTCCTTTCCCTACTTCTATATCCACTTCCTGCTCCACTTGTAGAAGTAAGCAGTCAGAGCTCTTAAGAGGTAGTAGTTGATGAATTTTTAATGAATTATTTTAATAGTCTTTTCTAAGAAGGAAGGCATGGAAGCATGTCATTATGTTGTTCAGAATTAATTTCCATCTTCCTCACAGCTTGCATTGCATAATATGTACTTCTAATTTTGATGGGCCAAAATATTGGTCCTCATAAGCAATACAGCATCTTTTTGCTAAGAAAATTAAGTTGATATTAAGAAATAAGCTTTACTCTTAAAAGTTCTTTTTTCTGAGTCTTTTGACCCTGACATCAGTAACCTACCTGGGAAGTTTGAATAGCTGTGAGCTAAAAATTAAAGATCCTACTTTATGTAAATTGTGGCATTCAGTAGATTCATGTAGCAAAGAATTACTAGCCATATTAAACATGCTTATTCAAAATAATAATGATAATGACACAGCTGCATCATTCTGCCAGTGCTGTTAATCTGCCAATTTTATCACGATTCCTATGAGAAGATACAAATCCTATAACATCAATATCCTCTTTATACCCAAACCTCTCACTCTGTGTTTTATTCTGTAACCCTCTGTTCTCTCCTAGAGTGCAACTATGTCCATAGATTATCCCCTCTTCCCAGTACCAGTTTCAAGGACTAGATGCACATCTTGCTGTCTTTAAACATGAAATTAGTGTAGTGGCAGGTGAGTGCTGAGCCTTTTGTGATGTGGACAAACAGTGACCAGTTGTCTGCATGATAAACACTAGATGATGACAAAAGGATCAAGTGAGCTGCAGATTTCTCCTTCCTTCAGCTGTTTAAACCTCTTTTTCTTGTTTATACTGGTGCTGATAAGGCATGTTTCAGCAGGTGCTGCCCCCCTGTAGCATCCTGGATTGCCTTGCCTTTGGGACAGCATCCTTTCTCCTGTCCCAGAGTTTCTGTGTCTTAACTGCCTTTGTAATTCCAGCAGTGGTAGTTCCTAAAGAAATCTCTCCTACTGTGACTTTGTTAAGCTGACACAATCCAGTGCATGTGACTTGGGCTCAATGGGCTCCTTATGCAGCCCCAAACCCTGTGCTTGACTCTTTCCTTTTGTACTTTAACCTGGCAGTGACTGGAGGTAAACAAAAAAGCCATTTTCTTTGCCTTTGTTCCAATCCTGGCTTTTCCCTGTGCTGGGATGATGATGATTCCTTTAATCACCAAAATGTGCCCCTAAGGTGGAGACATGTTTTTTTGAGGTGTTTGATAAACTACACTAAGATTCTGGGAGGAGGTTTGTGTAGCCCTCAAGTCCTCTGAATGGGCACAAGAAATTTGGGTCAATACTCCTCTGGATTGCTTCTCAGGGAGTTGGGGCTTTGAAAGGAGAACTTAAGTTGACCTCTGACAAATTTCATGATGTCTCCATGTACCTACAGGAGTCTTTATAGACATAAATACCCAAGAGACTTGAAGGAGGAAGGCAGAAGGATGGAGCAGAATTTCAGGTAGAAAAGAGAATTTTTAGAGTAATTGAAGGTGAGCAAATGACTCAAGGCTTTTAAATTGAATCATAGAACTCACTCAAAGCCTTTTCTGTTACAGAACTATTTATGAATTACCTACAAAAGCAGACTACAGACTGCAGAAGGATGCATGTAAGGAAACTGAATTGTCTACTTGACTTTCTGGTGCATGCCAGCTGGGTGAAAAAGACAGGTGAAGTCTTGAAGGTCAAAGGGAGACATTTGAGTCTTAAGAATAGTCTTTCTGGAGCCAATATTTGTAAATTCATTGTGTGAAATTTCATCCTTTGGAAATCTACTTGCATGTTTCAAACAGTTTAGCTTTCTTTTCAGTTGGGCATTTTTCTGTTGGAATTGTGATTGAAATCTTGGCATTTGCCTTCTCCATCCATTTCATTGCAGGTTTTGTTGGTAGAGTGTGAATGGAAGAGGCCTGGCAAGTTTGGGGTCAAGTTTGAGGTCCCACCAAAGCACATTTCCTTTTGTTTTAAAGCTGATTGTGTTCAAATGTTGATGTTCTGTAGATTTCTTTATCACCTCTTCATTTCTTCCATTTCTGCAACTCTTGGGAAGAAATGTTCTTTCTTTGAAAGCATGTGGGTTGACATTTTGCTTCAGATCAAAAGATCTTAACATCTGCATTTCTCCTTCACTTGCTGTTCTGAGAACTGGAAGTAATGTGAATTTTACTCAGACTGCTAGTCACTGAAGTAAGTGCTTGAATATAGTAATTTATTTTTTTGTACAGAAAACCATTTTTGGATACAGAGAGCAGAATATCTCCAAGTATTCCCACTTAGTCTGAAGACAATGGGACACATTTATGGAGATGGTTTCCAGGCTCCACAGTCCTGAGCTGCTCAGATGCTGAGCCTCCCTCGCTGGCAGCTGATGTGCTGGGTTATGAACAGACTCTCAGAGCTTGAAAATCTGCAGAAAGGGCAAATTGGTGCTCCAGTCAGCCCTGCATACCCAGAAGGCTGGCAGCACGTAGGAATGGCCATTCTCTTGTCTGCTGTGTGCCAGGAAACTCTCACTGCAGTACCAAGGAACTTGTCCTGGGTGATGGCTGCTGCCTTGCAGCTGGATTCAGCTGTGTTTTATTACTGTGGAGTGTTTCTGTGCTTTGGGAGGGGAAGTGCTGGTGCTGGGAGTTTGCTGCCTGCCAGCAGGTTTTGTAACCATTGCTTGCTGTGCTCTGTGTTGAAATTAGGAGAGGGAGGGAGTAGTTCTGTTTATCATTCACTGGCACAACAGTTTCCCTGGACAGGGGTTAGATTCCATGGGTTTTGCCTTTGTTCTCCTGGAGATCCTATCTGCAGCAGTGGGGAGGGGGTTGACCTTTTACAGTGATATAAGAGAAAAAATAGTGTTGAACTGGTGGGTTAACTTGCATCTTCCTCCAACTGTTTCAGATTGATTGACTCTGCTGTTAAGTTCAGCAGTACACTTTCAATCTCTCTGTTTATTTTTGTAACAGAGCATTTCTTTTTCCATAAGCCCAGCATGCTTGTTTTCTTTTTCTGCTGTCAGGATTAACAATGGCAGAGGAGCAGAAATAGGCACATGAGACTTTTCTGCAGTAGAAACAGATTTCTTCAGGCTCACCCCCAAAATGCTGCTGAGCACATGTGGGCATTGAGGCCTTGGGCCCTCATCAGATCCTGGCCATTGACAGAAAATCAGTAGCTGCTGCTGCTGCTGCTTCTCAGAGATTCTCCAGACCCTTTCCATCTGAAGATATTGGACAAGGGAGCTAGTTCTAATCAGAGTGTTCTAGCAAGGCTGCTGAAATCAAAATGTGACTTTGTCCTAGGACTACTTGCTGAATGAGTTTTCAATGTTAGTGCTTGTTTTTAATGAGTGCCAGCAAGCAGTCACCCATGACCAGTTGTGTAAAGCTGTTTTCAAGTGCTATATTAAATGGACTGGATCTTTTATAAGAAGGTGACCTACAAAGGAAAACCACTGAACTCCAGGAACCTCCAAGTACTTGACATTTTGACCAACAGGCCTAAAGGGTTTTTGGCACTGTGCTCATGAAAGACCTTTTTTGGTCCAGTGACAGCAAAGGCAGCTTTGCACACCCTGCTTTGGAGGGTGGATGTAGTCAGCCTTTTGGAAACTGTGGTGTTGCTGTGTTTACCAGCTTGTCAGGGAGAATGTGAATGCTAAAGGACAAGCTGTTACCTTAAAATAACTTGGTATGTGCAGAAATTAGGGGGAGTCAGGGTAAGTTTTATGGTGCTGTTCATTTCCAGTTAATTTCTTATAACCCAAAGAATAGAAGTTGATGAAATTCTGGAAAATGTGCAACAGGCTTAGGAGAAATGGCATGGCAGCACTTATTGCTGCTTCCCCCTTACAAAAGGCTGGTTGATAAAAGGTCAGCTGACAGAATGGACACAGAGGAGTTGCTGCTGAAAAAAACCAATCTGGCCAGCTGAAAGGGATGTTGGAGAACCACAATTAGAAAAATAACATTTTTATATTACAGCCTTGAATGTATCTTGGCCATTATGCTGAAAGCTCTCGAATTACTGAATCTGGCACGCTGCCCCAAGGAACATAAAATGACTTGAATGTCATGTTAAGCACTATTAATCATTCATCTGATGAGATCAAGATAAACAAGAGCAAAAACTCCGAGTCATGTCTAGACTTTGTGACTTCAGTTTAATGTGGAGGATAACAGTGGTATTGTAAATGCAGCAACATGTGTTTTGTAACTTGAGTTTTAAGAAGAAAACTGTAAGTACCATGTCATATAATATACCATGACTCAGTGTTAATCAAGACATTTGGGTTTTGTGAGCTATCTTGCCTGTGTCCCTACCAAGGCACAGAGTTTTGTCAGGGCACTCACTGATCAAGAAGAGAGTGGGGCAGTGTCTGTCAGCAGCTGAAGGAAACAAGAATATTGGAACAGATTCAGACTGCATCATGCTTTGAAAATTCCCCTGGTGGTAGGTTTAGGGCACTGGTGACATCTTGGTGGTGAATTGGCAGCACAGACAGTTGAACTTTGAGACATGGGAGTTCATTAACTCTAGAGCTTAATACTACATTAAGGTATGTGCATGGTCAGTTAGGCTCCTGGGTAACTGAGTAATGACTGTCTGGAAAGAAACTCTAATGCAGAAGGCTTGTGCCCTTTCTGGGGTTTAGGAGAGTTTTATTGCCCTTGCTAGTTGTGTCCTGGTTTCCACTGGCACAGCTCATTTTCTCCCTAGAAGCTGGTACAGGTGTGTGGTTTGATTTAGGGTGAGAATAGCACTGATAACACACTGAGTTTTTAATTGTGGCTGAGCAGTGCTTACCCTGAGTCAAGGGGTTTTCAGAATCTCTGCCAGTGAGGAGGGGCACAAGAGGCTGGGAGGGAGCGTGGCCAGGGCAGCTGTCCCAAAGTGGCCACAGGGATATTCCAGACCATGGATCCCAGTACATGAACTGGGGGGAGCTGGCTGGGAGCTGCTGCTCTCTGCTGGGAGACAGGCTGGGTGTTGGTCAGCTGGGAGTAAGGAGAAGATGACCACTTTTTAGAGTAAAAAAAAGTGGTTCCATTCAGATTTCATTTGTCTTTTAGTTTGCACACTCAAATGAGCAACATTGATGACACTTTCTGAAGTGATGAACCAGAACTTGTTTGTCACTTGTGCAAGCAGCAGTCATGTGCAAACCCTGAAACTTTCTAGAAATCTTTAAACTGACATCAAGAAAATACAGACCTCCAGAAAATAAACTTTGCATGAAGTCCATTGAACATAACTTAGTCAAAAGTGAGAAAAATGTTTCTGGAATCTTTTTCTGCAATTATGACTTGACTTCTGTCAGGCTTTTCCATAGTAAGGACATTATTAAACAGTGTGTCTGTTAACAGGTTTGAGAGTGATAGTATAGAAACTGTTAGTCTGAGTGAGAAGGATAAGCTGTTGCAGTAGACAAGAGAAGTATGTTGCATTTACTAGAGCAGGTTTTACTTCTCTTTTCTCTGTAACAGGATCTTTGGCTATGTGATCTGACATTTTTGGACTGCTTTCAAACAAGAAATTCTTGTGCTAAATGTAAACTTTTTTTTACCTTTTGTGCCATTGCTATAAAAGTGAAATTTTACTGTTAATGATCAGCACTGTGCAATTGAGCTCTTGGGTTTCTCGCTCTTTGTTTGCTCTGATGCTCTAGGTCTTGGGTTTGGTATTAAAGCTTTTTGATCCCTTCCAAAATATGCTCTGGAATTCTTGTTTTGGTGATGATCTGTCCCTGGAAGTGTGTTGCCTGGTTCTCTGTACAAAGTGATATAATTAAGTCTGATTTCTACCTTTTCCTTTACATTCTTGTCTGCCACTGTTATCACAAAAGAAGCTGTAATGCTTCACAAAATAGAGTGAGTATGGATAAACCAGTAAAGCTGGTTCCTCTGGATATTTTCACTTGTCCTTCAGATTTATTTTATTCTCTGGTACTGTTACTCAGCTCAGCTTGTGTTTATACATCTGCTGGATAATTTCCATCTCATAGGTACCTGTACTGGTTTCTAACAGCTTTAATACTTTGTGAATTTGCAAAGGGAGTAGGATTGAAATTGCAACAATTGCTTGGCATTTCCATAGAATTAAGTGTCCAGACCTTTTAGAGTGTAAGTATCCAGAGCCATGATTCTTGATTTATGTGAAACACTGATTGTAGGCATTGCTGCACATGTTCAACAGAAGAGTGACAACTGCTGATTGTAACAAGTTTGCTTGGTACAAACCAGGGGGTTTATCTAAAGATGCTCTAAGATGCTCTGGAGACTTCACAGAATTATTTAGTCAAATCTGAGATGCTTTGAAAGAAGTTGAGTAAATTAGATGATGTAAAAACATCTGAAACATCAGCCTAGTGAAAATCCCTTCGGCCTATGGGCTAGAAACTACAAAGGCAAAAGTTATTCTTGAAGCACTTAATTTAGGATATACCACAGCTCATTAAAAGTGGGAGTGGAGTATCAGAGTTTTCTTCTGGACTCTCATTTCTTGCACAGACTTAGGCAAGTGATATTATTTACCCAATATGTTTCTAATTTCAAAATGTGATCCTGTGGGCAGGACTTAGAAATAGTTGGGAGTGCATCCTAAAAGAATGTGCTTGCTTATGTTGTTATGGTCTAGAATTACTCGTGAATTTCTGATACAGTCAGCTGAAGAGGAGAAAATACACGAGTCCTGAGGTATGAAGGAGCTAGTCACAGTGGAAATGTTACAATACACCTAAGCAGAAGAGTGGTATTCTTTCCTTTCAGTCATTGCCTGAAGGTCTGGAAGTCAACAGACTCCTTCAGATTTCCAAGTGAAAACTGGTGTTGGTGTTGCCCTGTAGATTTCTGGCTTT
This sequence comes from Parus major, assembly GCF_001522545.3. Lineage (NCBI taxonomy): Eukaryota > Metazoa > Chordata > Aves > Passeriformes > Paridae > Parus > Parus major. The sequence continues at coordinate 68,868,220 of NC_031773.1, read as the reverse complement.
CAACAAGCGCAGTTTACTGTTCTTCCCAAAGAGACTTTGGGAAGGAGTCAAGGGAGGATGGGTGTTCCAGAACAGGCCTCCTTTTGCCTCCTTAGCAAGAAAAGGACTAAGAAGTTGAGCTTTAGTTTTCTTCCCTTGAATGCTAATTTTGCAGTTTAATGGCAGGAAGGAGATAGTAAAATCAATTCCATTTTTTGGCAGTAATCTGGACTGTGTATATGAGATGAATTCCTTTTATCACCAAAAGAAGCTCAGTAATGATTTGTTTGTAGGCACATGGCCAAAATGCAAAGATTTTGGACTAGCTCAGAAATAGCTGTGCTCTTCAAGCTTTACAGTCTGTTCAAATTTAAGCCTTCCCATCATTCTAGAAACTGGGAGTATGTGCAGAGAGGGAAATGAACATTTTTTGGCACTGAGTCACTGGGCAGACTGCAATGAATACAGGCTTTGATTCCATAAGGGACCTTTTTTTCCTTCAGTCCACCCAGTTGTGTAAATTGAGGGTTACTAAGTTGTTCACCCCTTTTGAGCTGGTTATTGTGTGCTGCTGGGGGAGGGAATTCTGGAGTAGCTAAAAGGCACAGCAGTGCTGCTTCTGTCAAATGCCCTGGAACTTAAAGGCCAGCCTTGCTTTTCCATAAGGTATGCTCTGGGAAACCAAAGGCTGCTTTGGCTTCTAAATTGTGCAGACTATCATGAGCATCTTCTCCATGCCTCCATGGCAGGGCACTTAGACTAGTTGATCTTTAAAGCTGCCTCCTAACCCAGCCCATTCTGTGTTTCTATGACCTTGAGTTAATTATTTATGATATTGAAAACTGAGAGTCCTGGAGAGCTCCATTAGCAGCAAAAGGCAGTCAAATTGACAGTGTGGGGAAGTAATGTCAGTGAATGTTGTTGAGTCAGAATGAAACCAAATTGGCTTTTTATTCCTGTGCCTAACAGGAATTATGCCTATTTTAGAAGGATATTAGACCTATTTGCATCTTTCTGTTGCCTGGTGCCTTTCTGAATAGCACTAATGGGCTAAGCTAGGCAGAGTGAGTGTATTTAATGCTGCCTTTTTCTGCTGGAGAATCTGCTTAGAGCTGGTCAATATATCAGTCATTGCTGTAAAATACAAGATATTGTTCCGAGGAGTTGTTCACTGGAATGATAAATGAAGGTGAATAGACACAAGTACAAGGGACATGGGTTTAAAAGAATTGGTTTAGGCAATCAAGTTTTCCTGGACAATTGTGAGGTCATTCATAAAACTTGAAGGATGTGTACTGTGTATTACATACCAGAAATTGCATTCTGGGTAAGCAAAATTGGGTCAAGAACTGGGATGGGACCTCTTTGAAAGATGAATCTTCAGTGACTACTGCAAGGCTTGGGTACAAAACAGGTTATGAACATGTAATTTCTCTATCAAAACTCCAAAAAGCATTGGAGGCTCTGGATAGCTCACTGTAGGCTGGAAGATGTCTCCTTTTATTTATTCAAAAATGAGAATTTTAAGCAGCTTTTTGAGTTTACTTGATAGAAATAGTTACTAAGGCTTGACACCAAGGAGAGAGCTGTGATGTGGGACAAATGCACAGCCAGCTCCCATCCCTGTTGTGAAAGTTCAGGGCATTAATCTGAACATTACTGACAAGAGTTTGTAGATAAAGTGAGGTTATATACTCTATTCTCAGTCATTTGGGTGATATTATTGATACATCACCTAGATTTTTAAGTTGTTAACCATGGTATGGGAATAGGAGGGGGAGAAGTGTTGTGGGATATCTGGAGGAGGTCAGTCTCAACCAGTGCTGGCTGTGGGGCTCTCTTGGTGTGGCCATGGGGTGCATGGCAGCTCTCTGCATTAAGTCTGAAAGGTGCAAAAAGCTCCTTCTCTCCTTCCCAGCTTCCTCCAGTTTGTTTGTCTTGGAAGCTGAAGTGTTGATTGGAGTCTCTGATGGGCCATGAGCATGGTGGGAAGCAAACAGGAATGCAGAACTTCCATGGCCCCCTGCTTTTCTCCTCCATGGGAAGCTAGAGTGAATCAAAATATGCAGATGATGTGATAAGTCATGATAGAGCAGAGAACTAGCAAACTGTTCCTGTAAAGTTATTAATGATGTGTACCAGCCTGATATCCCAGCTCAGAGGATTATTTTAATTTTCCTTTTTGGAATTCTCTTGGTACATCCTGAGGATATGGATGTTTCTCTTTGTTTGAACTTTGCTTAAAACTCTGATCCCTGTTAGTGCTTTTCTTTGATAAGTTGCCTTTGTCTAACTGGCAGAAGTTTCAGAGTAGTTTCTGAATTACCTTGAAAAATCAAATGAATGAGTTAATTCCAGTACTGGATTAGAAGCTGAAGAGAAGTGTCAGTTAAACAGAATAGATTTTCAGATTTGGACTGCAAATTGAGGTAAAACATTTCTAACAAGGTAAAGGGATTCCTCTCCTTGGCTTACCTTTTATTACCCTGAAATGCCAGATCCATTATAGAGGCATTAACACCGGCACAGTGACATTGAAACACAAAATAGGGAATAATCCTTCCCTAGAGGTGGGAAGGCTGCAAGCCTCAGACTCCATATCTGGGATTTAATGAAGCGTGACTTAGAGGAGCACTGCTGGCTCCCAAACCTGCTGGAAACATATGCAGAATGGATTAGACATGTGAGTTGTTCTCAGGTACCTAAGAATGTAATCATTTCTTTGCTTGCTCCTCTGAATTCTTTTCTCAGTGCCGTGCAAGGAGAGACTTCTTTATTTGCCAAGACCTCAGTTCATAGTTTTGTATGGAAAACAACATTGCCTTCCTCTGTTCATCTTTCTACAAAGCATTTTCTCTTTTTTTTTTTTTCCCCTCCAGTGTTCTGAGGATAATAAACACAATGATGAACCACCTCAAGAGGATGAAGGCTTTATGGGAATGTCACCCCTTCTACAAGCCCACCATGCTATGGAGAGAATGGAAGAATTTGTGTGTAAGGTAAGGACACGTGGAAACTGCTGAAGTAATTTCTTTTTTTAGGAAGCTCCAGTGGACAGGAGGCTCTACTTGGAGCAACTGCACTGCTAATGTGAGGGAGAGGAGGTTCTCACTCCCCCAAATGGGCATCTTGTGTTCTAAGCAGCAATGCTGCACTTCCTCAGCACCTGTCTGTCATTCAGGATTAAATTGCAGAGCGTGGAACAATAGGGATTCACAACTGAGACTCCAGAGCTGATCATGCAACTCAGGTGTGTCCCTTGAGAAACACCTGTGAGTACAAAGCAGAACAAAAGCCTTCTGGTTCAAGGCACTTTGACTTACAAGGTCATTTGACCAGATTTCTTCAGATTTGCAAATATTTTGCTTTTCCAGCACCGTTTACATCTGTTGTGGAATAAGCTTTGTCCCTGACTTGAAAGCAATGCCATATTGAAACCATACCTAAGTAAATCTATTGTAGATTTTGTAATTGTTGACCTTGGCTCAATTTTTGCTACTTTTTAGAGCCACTGGGCTGTGTCAGTCCCTGGCCCTCCTTTCTGAAAGGAATGCTGCCCCTTTATACAGTGGTTCCTGCTGGTTTTGTGAACCGCTTTACAGAGGGACCTGAGTTACTTGGTGGTCTTTTGTGTGTGGGTCATTTTGGTTTTTTGCTTTTGTTGGTTATTTTTTTTTTTTACTCTGTATCTTTGCCTCTTTTAAAATGTTTTATAGGATGTATTGTGTAAAATGAATTACCTCCTTCTGTTTCTACCTCAATTCACATTTTTTGTTCATGAACTAAACCAGCTATTTTCTTGTTTAATGTACTTAAGAACCCAGTCTTTAACTGGGCTGGTTATTCTGGATAGCTTTGTTTTGCTTCCACGCATGAGTGTGGAGAATTGATTTAAAAACCCTGGGCTCTTGTTGAAACTGAAATAAGAATGTAGCTTTTTTAAACTTAGTGTTTCAGGAACCTTCAGCCTTGCTCCTGTAACTCTAGCCAGCCAGCAAGTCCACGGAGCCCTGCAGAAACAGCCCCGGTACATAAAGCAGTTCCCTGCTCCCCCTGTCCTTGCTGGTGCTGCCACACTGAAGCCTCCCTGTGCCTTGTGTCACTGAAGCAGTGCTGGGAACATCTGTGCACACTCATTTCCTCTGGAGCCAGCTGCAGGAACAGCTCTGTGCACAAACCCCCTCTCTCCCTTTCAAGAAGAAATCACATGGAATTGAGAGTCCTGAGTGTTGCCTTAACTGCTCTGTCACGATTTGGTTGTGATTTGTGAGCTTGGGAGCATCTTTTGCCCAACCTGAATAAGGGGTTGGACTCTTCTTGCTGGGCTCTCACCCTTTCACACTCTCTGGCCCCTCTCAGTGTTAATGGATAGCTGCCTTTGCTAGCCTCCCCCAGGTGCTAGCAGTCAGGGTGGAGGAACAGGCTTATTTATGTATTTATTTGAGACAGCTAGGTGTGGGCTTCTTCAGTGAAATGGAAAAGATGGCCTGTGAAAGAACAGAACAGGGAAGCAAATTAAATGTTCTTTCTCCATCAGCAGTAAAGATGCCCAGTATCCTTCCTGTCCAATGGAATGCTGAAGTATTTCCTTCTCTGATGGTGCAGCTCATTTTGAGCTGGGAACAGTGACTTTAGCATGATATTTCCCCAGAGATATTCCATCAGCTCTCTTCTCTTTACTGTACTCACAGGTTAACTCCAGCACTGTCACTAAAACAGGTTTTCTGACTATTTCCATGCAGTGATGGAGCTCTTTCCCTGTGTTTCACAACACTCTTTGAACCCCTAGGTGTGGGAGGGCCGATGGAGAGTCATTCCCCACGACGTTCTGCCCGACTGGCTGAAGGACAATGACTACCTGCTGCATGGACACAGACCACCCATGCCTTCCTTCAGGGCTTGTTTCAAGAGCATCTTCAGAATACACACAGAGACTGGCAACATCTGGACACATCTCCTAGGTACTCTCAGCTTGCTTTAATCTGATCCTAAATCTCATCCAGCGGTTTTGTTGCTCTCAAAGAAAAGAGAGAGAGATAGAAGGGGCTGCTGGGTTGTCACTAGGAACCTGCTAAATCAGCAGCTTGGTATCTCTCTCCTAGTTTTATCCCATCACAGATGGATGGGACTTGATCAATTATGGCATGGCATACAAACCCATGCATGAAACATTTCCTAATTGTTAATGAAATACTGTTAGATCCTTCTTTTCCCAAGTGTGTAGGTGTTAATTGGGATTGCATTTCTTGCCACAGGAACACACTTAAGTTGCATCTTTTCTGAGCAGTTTCAACTTGTGAGAGCCTTGAAGGGGAGTGGTGATGCTTGCAGAAAGAAAAGCTTTCAGTATGCATGGACTTGACAGCTCTCTGCCTTGCTGTTTTGCAGGATGCGTGTTCTTCCTTTGTCTGGGAATCTTCTACATGTTCCGGCCAAACATGTCCTTCGTAGCACCTGTGCAGGAGAAAGTGGTTGTTGGGCTGTTCTTCCTGGGAGCCATCCTCTGCCTCTCCTTCTCATGGCTCTTCCACACAGTTTATTGCCACTCAGAAGGTGTTTCCCGGCTCTTCTCCAAGTAAGTGCCTGGAGAACAGGGCAGGCCAAATAGGAAACAGGTGGGAAAACAGGCCTGGGGTTTGTGCCTGGAGCCCCAGTGTGGGAGTTGTTCATTTCATGACTGCATGTACTTTGGAACAGAGTTGAGCAGAGATTTAATGCAGCTTCTTCTAATTATAGTTTGTTTCAGCATGAGTTTTTGTGCTGTCATTTGAGTCTTAAAACTCCATCATTTTCTGCTGTTTGGCAGGCATGTGCTTGCATCTTGCTGCTGTAAGTAATACACCTTGAGCTTACTTGCAGGACTTTGAATTTCTAGTGCAACCATTACTTCTTGTCATTTCAGCTGCTCTGACTAACTTTGAACCTTAAACTTATGTAAGACAGTTCCACAGTGGGTAGCAAGAGTCTTGGTCTTTTAGTTGTACTGCACGCTCTCTTTTTGGCTGGCTGCTGAATATCTGGTATTTCCTAAGGCTGTTCAACCTAGGATTCTGTAATCTGCAAGACCACCTCTAAGTAGCCCAGCAGTTAAAATCCCCATCTGAAAAATTAACTCCATCAACTTTTGCAGGAGTATTTAGTCAGGGTGTGGTAAAAAGCAGGGGCTGTGGATTTCCTTTTTCACACTGGCATGGTTGAAGAATTGCAGCGTTATTCCACTGTGGTCACTGAAGCTGATGCCCAGCTAACTCACACTTGTCAGATACTGAAGTGTTTGCCTTGGCTCTGTTCTCAGAGCATACTGTGTGCCCTGTTGTTAGAGGGCTCTTGCACTGCTTTTTTTCCTCATCTGAAGCTAAAAATGTGAGCTTTCCTCAGAAAGCTTTGGTCTAAAGGCTGCTGAAGGTAGTGCTGGTGCCTGTCTCAAAAATGGCCTTCCTGGCTGGCTGTCAAGGTATTCCATTGCTGGAGGTGGAAGAGCTGCCACAGGCCCTTAGCTGCAATTGTGAGAGTAATTTAGTTGCAGTGAGAAGCAGGCTAAAGAGTGTGTGGGTGTGAGGATTTCCAAAGGTTCACACTTCTTATGACACTGATTTTTGTTTTCTTCTAGGCTGGATTATTCTGGCATTGCACTCCTCATAATGGGCAGCTTTGTACCATGGCTGTACTACTCCTTCTATTGCAACCCTCAGCCTTGCTTCATCTACTTGATTGTGATTTGTGTCCTGGGCATTGCAGCCATAATTGTCTCACAATGGGACATGTTTGCCACCCCTGAATACCGGGGTGTAAGGGCAGGTAAGACCTGAACTTAACTGTTTTGCTTCTTGACTGTCTTTCCTGCTTCCTACTTGGAGAAAGCACCTTGGGAAGACTTTAGAGAGCTTAATTTTATAGACTTAATATTCTTGAATTGGGAGCTTGATGGGTTTTCTTTCAGCATTTATTGTACCCAGCTGAATGCACAGATAAGGGCTGGTGCAAGTCCTTTAAAAGTGCATTCCTGAAATGGACAGTAACACGTGCAGTAGGAAAGGTGGTGCAAAGGATTGCTAGCTGCATCTAGCAACTTTGCTTTCTCAAAAAACAGCTGACTGCTTGGTGTGTGGATGTGTACTTGTAGTGCTTGTGCTTTTTTTATAACATTAGCAAATCATTGAATGATTGTATTAATCTGAATGATTTGCCTGGATAAAACACAGATTTGAGATAAAGACTGTTTTTCTCTCCACATCATCAAAAGAACAAAGCCAGATTTGGTTTCACATTTTGAGGTAGGAAGAAAGAGAGCTTTAGGGGGCAGCTATGGAATGTGCACACAGCTGGGTTGAATAGTAATATTTCTTATTTCTTAACCTGCACGTGCTGTCTACAATAAATCTAGATTTCCTGGACAGGTTTGGGTACCTTCAGAGCATTCAGCTTGCCAAACTTAAAATCTCTGTATGGGACATGAATATTCCCCCTCACCATGCCCACTGTTTTTACAAGTTTTCTGTCCTTGCTGCTAAAATCCAAACAAGTAAACAGTGTTCTCTTACATGGCAGATCAGATGAGCACTGATGCTGCTTTTCTGTTTGCTAGGGGTGCTTGTGCAGAACATGATAAACAATCTCTTTGTTGTGTCTCCTTGTCTTGCTCTTGAGCAGTTGTGCTGGAGTGAGGCTCGGTCTGTGTGGTCTCAGTTCCCTCTACAGGCTGAGAGCAGGAACTGGCCTCACCTACACTGGAGCTGGCAGGCTCACTCAGTAAATGAAACATTCCAGCTATCTGCTGGGACATAGAGCTGAGTAGCTTCTGGTCTGTGAAGGAAGTTTGTGCATTCTTTAGCTTCCTTTCCAGTAAATCTCTTCTGGGGACCTGCAGCTTCAGGAGCTGTCACCTCTCTGCCGCTTTGGCAAATACTGAGTTTTCCTTCCGTAGCTTTTGTGTTTTCATTGTCTCCCTTTGCCGCCACTGCCTTCAAACCTGACTCTCCCGCATTTTCTTTACCTCCCAGGAGTATTTCTAGGTCTGGGTCTTAGTGGGGTAATTCCCACTCTGCACTTTGTCATCTCTGAGGGGCTCCTGAAAGCAGCCACAATGGGGCAGATAGGCTGGCTGGCACTCATGGCATGCCTGTACATCACTGGTGCTGCACTATATGCTGCCCGCATCCCGGAGAGATTCTTCCCTGGCAAGTGTGACATCTGGGTGAGTCTACTGAGTGACTGGATGAGGAGACCAAGTTGAAAGCTGGTTCCCCTTGAGCCTGAGGGATGTTGTGTCAATGTTTTCCTATTGCAAGTATCACACTGCTGCACCACAAGCAATAGGTCTTCAGGGGCTGAACGGCTCTGGGCTCTCTGAGCCTGGCTTAGCTGGTGCCTCTCTTCCCAAGCTGGCACAACCTGCCTGGTCTGAGGTGTGTAGATTCACCTCAGGACATTTCTGGATAGCTTTAACAGATGGGTGAGGAACTGCAGACATTTTTGTGTGTGTGTGTGTGCGTTGAGGATGCTGCAAAGACACATCTTTACCTTCTGTGCAGAGCAGTACGTGGTTAGTGATGTTCAGTGTGTTCTTCCCCATGTCTGGCCCCTCGTCTTGCATAGCCAGTGAAAATGCTGGACAGAGATGGTAGGCTTAGGGGGGATCTCTGGCCCAGAAGAAGGGATTGTAGGGTGAGTGATTGGGTGGGTGGGGGAAACTCAGTGTGAGGGAAAGAATCATGAAGACTGGAGGAGAAATACCTGAGGAAGATGTAAGGAAAGGAGCTGGGTGGAGCAAGAGTAGAGATGAGGGGAAGGGGACCTTTGGAAGGCCACTGTACTTGCAGTACAATTTAAGATCCCAAAAGAAGACCAGAAGTGAGGATGAGACCTGGGCTGTTTGAGCAGCTTGTGCTCAGCACCAGCTTGCTTGGGTTTGTTACTATGGTGAGCTAAGCTCCAAAAGCACTGGTGTGACACCAACTCTTTTCCAAGCTTCCCATGAAGCCTGCAAATCCACATTTGTAGGAATATTTCAGGAGCATTATCCATGTTGGTGTGGCTTCCCTCAGACAAGGGCATGCTTTGTCATGTAGCTCCCTCACAGTTTCATTCTGCTCTGCTCTGGCCAGTGACATCCTGGGCATTTATTTAGAACATCCAGTTGGTTCTAGGTTTTAATAGAATACCACATTTTTCTGTTCTGTTTCTCTGTGGTAGAGAAATAAAATACCAGCATGCAGAATCCACTTAGTAAAACTTTTGCCTGTGACCAGAGCAGAGTTTGTAGCTGTTACCTGTGTGAGAGGACCCTTTTTGTCTGTGAACCACCAGCTTGTCTTGTGGAGGAACTGGTTTTAAAAGTGTCCTGCTTAAGCCTTTTGCCTAAGGTTCTGAAACAAAATCTGAAAAAAACCCTTGGCAAAGATGAGTTACAGCAGTTTTGTGGCACATTTTTTGGTGGACCAGCTGGTTCAGATGACTCTGAAGGGAAGGGGGGGACGCGTGTGTGTGCGGAGAATTGGATTATTTTGCTGAAATATCAGAGGGGTGGGCTTTAACACAGCCTGGAGAGCTCTGCAGCTGTGGCACTGAGAGGCACTGAGAGGCACTGAGAGGCACTGAGAGGCACTGTGTTACTGTGTACTTCAGCTGCACAGGGGCTCGGGGGGCAGCAGGGCTCACCCGAGGTGTTTCCTTCCCGCAGTTCCACTCCCACCAGCTGTTCCACGTGTTCGTCGTGGCCGGCGCTTTCGTGCACTTCCATGGGGTCTCCAACCTGCAGGAATTCCGCTTCACGGTGGGAGGGGGCTGCACAGAGGAGGAGGGGATGCAGTAGGAGCAGCCTTCAGCCCCAGATCACAACCAAAAGAGAGCCGCCGGCACGGGTGAAGCGTCCGGGCTTAGCAAAAGGAATACCTAAGAAGAATCCAAGTTTCAGCTGATGAAGCGTGGAGCTTCATGGGGATTCTGACTAACCAAGATAAAATTCTATACCTCAAGCAATGGAATAAATCAATTTGAAGACCAGGAAATTCTGAAAACCTAATTTATTCTTGGGATCTACAGATTGAGCTACAGAGGACCCTTTCCAAATCGGCTTCTGTTCAATGCCATATTTATTTGTAGAATTGGGGAGGGATAGCTTAGCAGTTTCCTTTTTTTTAAAAAAAAAATGAAAAAAAAAAGTCAAGGTTAAATTTATATCCTCTTGGAGGGTTCGGGCGTTGATTTTAGATGCTGTTTTGGGAGAAAAACAAATTGTAAATAAGATTTCTAACTTTCTGTTTAAATAAAATTTATATAAATGTTTTAAACAACGGGTGGGGGGAAAAGGGTTTTTGTAAAGAATGCAACATGCAAGTACCACACACTGTTTCAATTTTGCACAAAATAAACGATTGCAGGAGGACCAGGTAAAATTCCCAGGAGTGAAGCACGCCGGGCCTGTAGATTTTCCTGGTGGCCAGCGTGCCCTGGGCAAGGTGGGGTCGTGGCCAGCACCTGGAGGAGGTTCAGGACATGTACACGAGGGTTGTGAAGGCTGGAGCAATCACAGTGTGAGCAAGTGGATCTGCTCAGGTAACTGGAAAGGTGCAGCTGCTGCATTCCCAGCCCGTGTGCAGGGGGAGCTTTGGGATGATGGATCCTGCAGTGAAATGGCAAACAGTCCAACTCCATCAGTGCCTGCCTACACCCAGAGGCCCCCAGGAGAGGATGGTTGCCATTTGCTTCCTTTGCTCTGAGGGATGATGGTAACAGACTGGTCAGAAGAGCGTTGAGCACGTCAGGGGAAACAGAGGTGGGGTTCAGAGGGGCTGGAAAGAGGAAGCTGTGTGCTCCAGGACTCAGCAGGCACTGCACACCTCGGGCACATGAGCATCCTGTGTGTCAGGCTCCACATGCCAAGGCAGTTTGCAGGTTTCTCTTGTAGGAGGAATAGATCCCTAACCAGCCCAGTGCAGTTCCTTTTATTTTATTTTACTTTATTTTTTTCTGTCCTTGGGTCTGCTTTCCATCTGTGCTTTAGCAGTGGGACTGCTGGTATTTCTTAAGCCTCAACCTGAGAGTTCAGCTGGATTGCTGTGGAGCAGACACACCTCCTATATAAAGGGAGGCAAATACCCTTCTCCTGTGTAATGGATGTAGCTTGAGCTTTGGAGCCCAGTCAGAACCAGACTGAAGGAGAATCATTGGAGTCAGAAGGTGAAACGTGAACATTTTGTTTGTTATGGCACAGGTATTGCTCAGAGGCTTTAGCTGGAAATTCAGAGCAATTACCTCTCTCACAGATGAGTTAAACAGCTCATAGCATGCAGTGTTTCACAGGGAAGGAAGGTAAAGGGTTGTTGGTTGTTGTGTGGGGTGGTTTTGGTTTTTTTTTAGATTCCCTCAAATTTCAGTTTGCATTCTTTGAGAGAAGAGATGGATTGCAAAGATCTTCCCACAGCCTGGATGTCACAGTGTGTTTTGGGGAGTTGCTTTGTCTGATGGAGTCAAGTAGGAGCATGATCCCCTCCTAAAGCTGAGTGGGCATTAAGGCTTCAGCCCTGGAGTGGAGTAAAGCCTGTGAGAGCAAGGTCAGCTGCAGAGTTCCCAGTAGGATCCCCATCTTGGGTGCCTGCAGGGCTGGAGTTAGCTGGTGCCAGGTCTGTGGCAGTGAAGTGAGGAAGGGCAGTATCACCTTGGGTGTAAGGGCTGGCAGCACTGGCGTCCCAGCCGAGGCTGGGGAGGTGCCTGGAGGCAGCGTGCTGTGTGTGAGCTGTGTGTGAGCTGTGGGTGCATATCAGAAGCAGAGCTGGCTGGAAGGTGCTTTGGGATACCTCTGAACAGTACCAGCAGAAGCAGCAGCCTCCATCCTGGATCATCCCACGTTCACTCCTCCAAGGGTGATTGTAACCTGGTCCTGCGCAGCACAGAGCTATTACAAAAACACAGTACTCCACCTGCTATTCTTAACCCAGTCAGTCTCTCTGTTCAAGAAGTTTGTGTGTTCCAATAAAAACAACCTAGCTGTGCACTTTTCTGTAGCTTTTGCTGAGAACTCTTCCCAGGTTGGCACCTGAATGCCTTACTCTCAGCAGTCAGAGGCTTGCTTGCTCTGTGTGCAGGTTATTGCCATAGAATAGTTAGGACCTACAGCTTCTTTCCTTCCCCATTAAATAGTGGCCTTGTTCAGTATATTTCTTTTTAACAATTGCTTACTGTTGGAAGCAATGAAGCACATTCTGGGGTTTTGATGGCTGGGGACTCTGGTGATGGTTCCATATAAGATGGGATCTTATTACTTGCTGTATTCTTAACTTCTGCTAATAAAAGAACCAAATTGATTATTGTCTGGTCCGGGTCTTTCTGCACTGTGTGGGCAAGAGGGGACAAGGGTGCAAAGCACAAGAGCTGGGGGGAAGAAAGGGTCATTGCTGGAGACTGGTGGTTGTGGGCAAAATTTTAGGTGAGTTGAGATAAAGAAAAGAAGGTCAGGAAGTTTGGATTTCAATTCCTGGTGGGCAGGAAGCGCCTCCCATCCTGTGTGAAGGATTGAACTCCTCCCACTGAGCAGGGGCTGGCACGAGTGGGCTTTGACTGGGCAGGGAGAGGGGCTGGTGGTGGCCAGGGCAGCCTGTGCCCAGTGGGGTCTTCTGCTGTTGGTTGATATCTGGGAATTGCCTGGAAAGGGAACAGCTAATGCTGCTCTGGGGCTGTGGGTGTCCCCAGCCCAGCTGTGCTTTATGCTCTGCTTTATGTCAGTTCCTTCACTCCCTCCAGGTCAGCGTTCTGCAGTGACTCGTGAGAGAGAGCTCCTGCTGATCACCTCAGCAGCTCCATGGATGTCTCAGCATGGGCTATTATTACCATTATTATTACTTTTATTTTAATGAAAAGCAAATTCAAGAAACGTGGAGGATGTTTGGATCAGATTTCACGCAAATTACATTAAAAGTAGCTGCCACATTTGAATGTGAATTGGGTTTATTCTGTTTCCAGTGCTGCAGTCAAGGTGAGTGTCTGGGGCCATTGCCTGACTGTCTGTCAAGCTGGAGATAAATGAAGTACATGATCAGGATGGAGGCACTGACTGGTTTAGTTGAAGCTGTTAAAGGCAAAATTGAGTTCTTCCTCCCTTTCTTTTTTTTTTACCCTTTCCTGGCATCAAAGCACTGTGTTTGAACCAAGCCCTCCTGCTGCACAGTGCTGCTGTATCTGCCTGGAATTCTGAGATTCTCCAGGCTGATTTCCAGGAGTGTGGAGCACTAATGTGGTTTGGATGAAGTGGCTTAAAAAGATCAGTTCCTTGGAGACTGTATGTGGTAATTCCTAGGTGCATGTTGCTCTTGAAGAAGGAATACTTTGAGTGCCCGTGGAGAACATCTCACCTGGTCATCTCCAGCTGTTGGAGCAGTCAGCAGCCAAGAAATGCAGGGGGGAACTGCCCACTGTGACCTGGGAGCTGCTGGGAGAGCCTTGCAGGGTCAGCAGTTCCTTGTTCACCACTGAAGGTTGGTTCCTTGGGCAGGGATAGTGGGATGGGAGCCCAGCACTCCTGGGTCACAGCACGGAGCTGTTTTGCCAGCTGGAGCTTATCAGAGTCACAGGAGGGTTTGGGTTGGAAGGGACCTTAAAGATCACATAGTTTCAGTTCCTGGCCCTGAACACTTCCAGGGATGGGGCAGCCCCAGCTGCCAGGTGCCAGGGCCTCACCACTCTCACAGTGATCAAATTTTCTGGTGTTTCTGGAAGCTTCACCTTTGCCTTTCTCTGGTAAAATTCATGTTTAAGCTCCAGAGGTATTGTAGAGCTGGGAGAAGCTTGCACTGGAGATTCACCATGATCTCATTCAGTAGCAGCTCCATCTCTGTAGTGGCACCACTGAGCACAGAGTCTCTTTACAGCATAAAAACCGGTCTAGCTGTAAATGAGATGGGAAAATCACTGGCCTGGCTGGGTTCCCAGAGCAATGGTGTGCTTCCCTGAGAGAGGCAAATGCCACCCCAGCCAGCTCCAGTGGCTGGCTTTGCTTTCACCTCTAACCCTGCAGGTCTCTGCCTGTTTTGGGGTTGTCCTGGCGCTGGCTGCAGCCGAGCTCCCCCAATCCCAAGTTTTCCCTGTGGCTGTGGCCAGGCTGGCACGGGCAGACGGGGCTGTGGGGTGGCATCTGCTGCTGGCACGGGAATCCAGCCCTCCTGGGGGGGAGCAGCCGCTGGCACCAGCTCCCTGCCGGCTCCTGGCCACGGCTCCTGCCCTCGGCTCTGCCCTGGCCCTGGCCCAGCTCCCCATGCTGGGCTGGGATCGCTGCCTGTGCCAGGGAGCCTCCTGCCAGCTTGGAAAGCGATATCGTGTCCCTCGGGCCGGGCAGCAGGAGGTGACAGCAGGCTCCAGCTCCTGCTGCCAGGGGCTAGAGAAAGTCACTGCTGGCCGAGACAGGCGAGAGCAGCCAGGGCTCTGGCCGTGTCACTGCTGTGGGGACTTCCCTGTGTCTGTCCCTGCTGCCCAGGAGATGCCAGCCCTTGGTGCAGTGCTGGCCTCCAGAGAGGCTGCAGCTCCTGTCCCCACAGCCTTTCCTGGGGGAGAGCTGGGGGAGCAGCCCAAACACACAGGCTCTGCTGCCCTGGTGCTGGTGGCAAGGACAGCAGCAGGGGCCTGGCCCCAGAGAGCCAGACACAGCTGAGGGGCCAGCCCTGCCTGGGGAACGGTGGGGTGCCAGGGCTCCCACAGCTGGAGACAGCGGCAGCAAGCGGAGCAGGAAGGGCTGATCAAATGTCCTCCTGAAATGATGAAAATCCAGCAGAAATGTGCTGGGTGGTGTCCCTGTGGGGCCATCCCAGAGTGCTGTGGCCAATGTCACGGGGCAGTGACACAGGTGAGTGCTGGGACATTGACACAGGTGAGTGCTGGGACAGTGACACAGGTGAGTGCTGGGACTGTGACACAGGTGAGTGCTGGGACTGTGACACAGGTGAGTGCTGGGGACAGTGACAGGAGTGTAAAGGCTCCTGTCAAGGGCAGGCAGAGGTGGTGGGGGGGAGCAGCTGTGCTGCGGGATGGGGGATCTCCCCAGTGTCCAGGGGGAACAGGAACAGCAATTCCCAGCGATTCCCAGCGATTCCCAGTGATTCCCAGCGATTCCCAGTGATTCCTGGTGATTCCCAGCAATTCCCAGTGATTCCCAGCGATTCCCAGCGATTCCTCAGCGAGGGCCCAGCTGCTGATGGAGTGTTTGGCACACGGGCCTTTGATGCTCCCTCTCTGCTTGCTGTGGAGAATTTGCTCAGCACAGAAGTATCTGCTGTATTCAGGCCCCCTCCTGAAGCCTCAAGCAGAGGCTGGGGAGAGCCCAGGGTTTCTGTGCTGACAGTGCCACTGGGCTTGCTCAGCAGAAAAAGCATCCTGAGGAGCCTGAGGCGTGCACAGAACCAAGAAGAGCTGTGGGACTGCTCCTTCCCCGTGGCACAGATGGGCCCCACACACCCCCCATGCCTCTGAACATCCCCAGAGCGTGTGGCACCCTGCTCTGCCCAGCCTGGCATGTGCCAGTCTTTCCCAAACCCAAACCAGCTCAGGCCAGCCCTGTTTTGTGCCTGGAGCTGCAGGGCTGATTTGCCCACTGCTCTACAGAGTGAAATCAGCCCCTGTGAAGTCAGCAGCTCTGTCGCTGCAGTGTGACGCTGTGTGTCCCTGCCCTCCTGGGGCACATCCAGCCCTACCTCAGCCTGCAGTGGGCTCTTCCTGAAGCCTGCAAGGAGTGTCACGGGGAGAATTCAGGTCCCTTCCCAGCTCCCTGTCCCCCTGCCTGCGAGGAAATCGGCTGTGGATGTCGGGCCTGTGGAGCCCTGTGCAGCAGTGAGGGGCGATGGGCAGCCCTGCCTGCAGAGCACCACTCGGGAATTCTCTCCCACTGCATCTTCCCCCGGGAGAACAAACCTCTCAAAGCTCTGCTCTGTGTGCTCACAGGGTGTGTGGGCTCTGGCAGGAGGGACAGCTGGGCTTTGGGGATCAGGATGGCACTAGGATGCTGGAAGGGAGGGATGGCTCCTCTCGCAGCTGCTCTGCTGCCGCTTGGATCCTCCGGCCTTGGCTGCTGTTTGCTTTTGCTGACCTATTTCCATCTGCTGTGCCCAGCACATGGCTGAAGAAGTTGGAAGCTAAGGCAGCTGCTCTTCCTGGGGATTTTTCTCTTGCTGAAAGGGCCATGAGTCACTATCTCTGTCAGAGCATGAAATGGAATTTGCTTAACCCCGTGTTGGAGCCCAGAATTGGGTAGGTTTGCTTATGATCTGCTTTGCTACAATAAAACCCCCAAAACCCAGGAAGCTGTTCCTGGTGTGAGCTCAGGTTTTGAGTCAGGCAAACCTTTGCTGGCATTTCTCAGTTTAAGACATAATCCAGTTCTCACCCTGTCCCATTCCCTCCAGTTAGCACCTGTGGACAAACTCACAGAGCCAACCAAGGCAGGAATAACTCTCGTCCTCTCTGACAGTGCAGGTGTCCCTGCAGGACCGTGTTTATCGTGGATTAGTGCACCTGAGGCCAGGCATGGCTCATCCACAGCACAGCAATGTGCATTTCTATGTCCTGGCTGAGCTGAGTGCACATGGGGCTGCTAATCCTTTCTGACAGGGAGGTGATCCTTGAGAGCAGTGCCCCGGGAGGGCAGGCACCCTGCGAGAGCTGGGCCAGCCCTCGGCCTTGACAGCCCCTTCTCCTCCATCCTGCCTTCATCCTCCGTAGCTGCTGCTGGCTCTGATAAGGTCACTGCCTCTGAAGCCTGGAACCTTCTCCACCTCCAGTTTTATTTCCAGTACTGCAGTGGTTCTTCTCTTTGCTGTAACACTGCCCTCCTCCAGGCAAAAACCCCACAGTGGGAGCTCTGAGGTCCTGGAAGGTCCCTGCCAGGACCTGGCTGGGACTGATCTGTCCCCTCAGTGCCAGGTGATGTGGGGACAGGAAGGCCAGCGTCCCTAGCATGCCTGGAGTGCGTTTGTGGGTGCCTGCTGGGCAGGGACAGACCTGCTGTGAGGATAAAGTCCTTTCCCACCCAGCTGCTCTTGAGAGGAGAGGGTCTGGAGAAAGCCTTAGGCACATGTGGGCAGTGCTGCTTGTCAGGCAGCGAGCCAGGAGGGCTCTTGTCCTGAAGGAGGTGACATCCTGGTGTGACACAGGGGACCTGCAGGGCTGCAGGAGGCTCCCAGAGTGACCAGGGAAAGGTTCTGCCTTGCTGCTGTCCTACCCTGGGGCCAGCACAGCTGTGTTTGCAGTGCCCCCACCCACACACTGTCCCCACGAGTTTCTGGGATCTGTGTGACCACCAAACTTGCTGAAGCTATGGTGTCTATGTAGAATATGCCATATATTTGTTTTTAATGAGATGGTATGGAACAGTTCATACAAAAAAATGAAAAAAAAGAAAAATGGGTGCACCTCACCCGTTGTCCATAAAGCTCTGTGAGAAATGGCCCGTGCCCACCAGCTGGGAATGCCAGGCTCAGGGCAGGGACAAGCAAGGGCAGCTGCAATGGCAGGGCAGCTGTTCTGAGGGGAAAAGTGCCTGTTTCCTAGCTGCTTCTGCAATGAAGAGAGCAGCTAAGCCACCACTCTGGTGGGTCACAAAACCCCTTTCCAGAGGTAAGTCCACGTGTGGACAAGAACCTGGATGCTCTAGCAGAGTCAGGAGAGGTTTCCTTGGCGTGGCTGCAGCTCCCAGCCGAGCTGTGCTGCCTCCCACTGCCCAGCTGCCGGGGAGGGTGGTGCAGGTCAGCTTTGGGGCCGTGTCCCACCCCGAGAGCAGGACATGCTGTTTCCAGAGGCGGCTGTTCAAAAGCGCGGTGGCTGTCCCCGAGGCAGCTCTGCCGCCTGCAGCCCGGCTGGCTGGGAGGGAGGATGCTGGAGGATGCTGGAGGATGCTGGAGGATGCTCTCCACGGCGAGGATGGCCGTGAGCGGGGTCACGGAGGAGCTGCTGTGACAGGAGCTGCCCCTGCCGCTTCTCGCTTCTCTTTTGGCCACAGCCTTCCGAGGAGCCTTCCTAGTCGGCACCGTGCTGGCCCTTGAGGTGGGGGACCCTCGGTGTCCCAGCAGGGGCCGTGTCCCTCCGGGTCCCACCGTGTCCCACCGTGTCCCGCTGGGTCCGTGGCTGCCCCGGGCAGCGTCACCGCAGGAGCAGCACCAGGGGCAGGAGCAGCAGCGTCGGCCACACGGCGATGGCAGCAGCGCCACCGCAGTCCTGGGCATTCTCCTGCCGGATGGGAGACAAGGGTCAGCCTGCCTGCTGCCAACCTTTGGGAGAGGGAGCAGTGCCTGCGGCCGAGAGATTCCACCAGGAACCAAGGCAGGGACTGGTGGGATTCCTGTTGGCCACAGCAGCCCCCCGTGGGGCCCACCTAGCAGGGTGTGTGTGTGTTTGTGTGTGTGTGTGTGTATTTTTGGGTGAGTGTGTGTGTTCCTGACCCAGCGGTTTCCGAGCCCAGGCCCTTCCTAGGCTGTACCAGGCTGAAACCCCCCGGGATTGGCACCCGGCTCCAGCAGGACGGGCACCTCCGGAGTGCCAGAGGAGCCAGTCGTGCATGCCGGGCACGGGCATCCCCCCTGTCCCGGGATACCTCAGGGTGGAAGGCGTGGCACGAGTCCGGCCGGCGGCGCAGCTTCTGCGAGCGCATCCTCTCGCACTTGACGGACGCGTTGTGTGCGGGGCTGTTAAGGACAGCAAAGGGGATGAACGCCCAAGGACAACAAAGGGGATGAACGCCCAAGGACAGCAAAGGGGATGAACGCCCCGCGGAGCCGCGGGATGCAGCTCTGGCCGGCGGTAACCGCACCAGCCGGGAAGATGAGGAAGGACGGGTCACCCTGCACGGGCTGGAGACCTCTCCAAGCCACGCCGTGCTCTCCACCCCCAGGGCAGTGGCAGCAGAAAAGCATTTTCCACCCTGGCAAACACGGAGATGACGGGGCCAGCGGAGCCCTGCATCCCTGCTGTGCACAGAAGGATATATTTGACCTCTTTTGCATCCATTGGGACGGGTGGGAAGACGCTGCAATCGCAGACGGTGTCCGTGACGAGGAGCAGGAGGTTACTGCTGATGATCTGCTGTGCCACAAACATCCTGCAAGGGAAGAGCAGGTGAGAAAAAGCACAGCTCTCCAGCCCAGAGCAGCAGCCCTGGCATTGCCTCAACCACAGCCAGGAAACTGAAAGAAAACAGAGATCACTGGAAACAGGGTGCCAGCAGAAAGCAGGAGAGACCAGTGAGCAGGTGTACACAGGGAGAAGTGACCTTGGCACTCCTTTCTGACCTCCTTTTTGGTTCTGAACTGGCTCAAATCTACAACTCCATGCTAGGCAGGAAAGTCACAATCAACCCAAGCACCCAGCCAACCAAACCCTCCCCAGATGGGGCAGCACATCACAGCAGACAACACCTCAGCAAAGTCTGGCTTCACCCCAAGGCATGTCAGTGCCTATTTAATGGTATTAATGATATTAATGATATTAATGATATTAATGATATTAATTATATGTGTGTGCTTGTCCAGTGCAAGGGGGTCTGTATTCTGTGGTCCTGGGAGGAGCAGAGTTGTACTAAATTTCAGGAGAGAGGAGAAATAGAGGAACCCAGTGGGACCACCAGGGGTTTGGGAGGGGACCAGCATGTCCTGGAGCCACTGGGCACAGGCAAGGCTGGCACAGCAGGCTCAGCAGGCCTGCACGGGTGGCAGAGCTTCTGGAACAGGAATCCAGGCTTGTGGGGATGTGCCCACTGCACTGGCCAAGCTGCCTGTGCTGGAGGACTGCCCAGTGCCCCTGGTTATTCAGCAGCTGTGCCGCCTTCCAGCCTCCAGGGATTTCTGTGTCCCCTTTTAAAGGTGTTGAATGGCACACACAGCAGCTGAGCAGTTCATTAGCGCTCCCTGGCTAATGACTGCCTTGGGACAAGCAGCCTTCAACCCATGCCCAGATTCAGCCACGAGGACAGCGATGCCCCATGCATCCACCAATGCACAAGCTGAGGTTTCTGGCCAGGATGGAGCAGCCAGCCTACCCCTGCTCCACCAGGAATGTGGAATGTGATCAGGAATGCATGCTAGGCCCTGGCTAATGCTCCACAGAACCTGTGGCAGGGGGGTGTCTTTCCCAGATACCTGGATGAAAGATGCACAAGACTCACCTGGGAGCCAGAGGCTGTAGCTACAAAGGAGCCAAGCAGGACACAGCACCTGCTGCTCCAGCACTGGTGAGGTGCTGCCTCCAGCAGGGAAGGGGCAGCCCCAGGCTCTTTGTGGCAGAGATCTGTGACCCAAAGAGGTCACTCAGTTCCTGTGGATCTGCCCAGAGCTTAATACAATAGCTTGTTGTCATCAAATCTGCAACCTCTTCTGAAACAATGTTTGGCAAAGCTTGGGTTTTCCTAGAGCCATGCTGACTAGTGGAGGCTGTTTTTCTAACCTTTAAGTCTTTCCTGCAGTTGATCCAATACTGAAGACTAGGTAGGATTGTTCTGGGTTTTTTTTAGGAGCAATTCCAGTCAGATCTGTCTGGCCTCCTCATGTTAGGAAAAGCTGGATCAGTGGAAATACATCTTTTTGTCACCTTTCCCCATGTGATTGCTGATGGCACTGTACAACCCCTGAAAACAGCCTCTTTTCCCAGTGACCTTCCTGTTACTTTTGACTGTCCATTCATTTGCAATGAAAATAGGAAATAAAAAAGAGGACCCTTGTTTTCAGTTCTTTTCAGTTTTTTTCCCCATTTTTTTTTCATTTCTGTAGAAATACAGAAAAAGGAGAAATTTTTTTTTAGAAAAAAGAGAAAAGGAAAGCCAAGAGCACTGCAAAAAAGAAAAACTTTCTAAGAAGAAAACTTTTGCCAGAAACATGAAAGAAATCTTTGGAATGGAAAGATACACATATTTAAATGCTGTTCTCTTTGTTCTCCAACCACCTCTGCTTATGAACAGAGGTTAATAAGAAAGGTTATAATTTTTGTTGTTGTTAAGAATCAGTTCCCTGGTGTCACCTGTGGCTGTGGTGGTGGCCATGCCATGGGCACAGTGGCAGGTGACCCTGTCCCCGCAGCCCTGGGACAAGAACCCCAGCTGAAAGGGAAGCTGCAGCTCTTACTTTTGGCAGTCTCCGCAGTCGATGAGCCCGTTGGTCTCCCTGATGGCCGGCTCGTACACGAACACGGGGTACTCGGTGTCGCAGGGCTGCAGCGTGTCGTGCTTCTTGTGCCTGTGAGCTGCGGGGCGACACAAGGGCACCGTGAGGGCAGGGCCCGGGGGGCTGCACGGCTGGGAACTGCGGCACAGAACAGCCAGGCAGCCGTCCCTGCTCCCACTAGGTGGTGCGGGAAAACCAGGCTAAGTGAGAAATGGCTCCAGCATCGCCTTCGCAGCCGGCCCGGGGCCTGCGGGGCCCAGGCTGCGGCCCGGGGAGCGCAGCGCCCTCAGCAGCCCGGGACACTGGGCCACAGCCAGCAAAGGAGCTCGGGGGTCCTACTGAACCAGCCGTGGCTGGAAATGACCCCTGCCTTAATGCAGCCTTGGTTCATTGCTGTTTTAAACACTGAAAACCGAAAAGTGCGGTTTTAAACACTGAGAAGTGCGGTTTTAAACACTGCAAGCCGTGCCGGGGCTGAGCTCGGTGCCCTGCCCGGAGCTCTGCCCCTGCCCAGGGCTCTCACCCGCTGCTCATCCCCCCGAGCCCTCCTGTCACAGCGAGCAGGAAACTGCGGCGGCTCCGTGCCTGCCATGGCAAGAAAAAAGCACCAGCAGCGAATAGATCTGGCCTGAGAGCACAGGGAAACAGATGAGAGCTCTGGGGAACCCGGCTAATGAACAGCGCTGGCTCCTGGCGGAGCAGCTGCTCCATCGCTCATCAGTCACACTCTGTGGGACTCCCAAACTAATCTGGGGAGGAGGGGGAGCTGAACCACCTCACTAAGCCTCCCTCAAGAAGCAAGAACATTCTTTCTAGGAGTTCAGCAAAATCTGTCTTGCCTGAAACTACTGCCTTGGGCCCTTCAGGCAATTATTTTCTGCGGTTGGAGGTAGCAAAGGCAGCTCCTGCCTCTCTCTGCAGGACGCAGGGGACCGCTGCCGATGGAAATGCGAAGCTTTGTTGCTAGGGCAGAGGTGGCTGCGGCTCGGCCAGCAGCAAACACCAGGGATGGTTTCTACATCAGCTCTGGGCCAGAGCACAAATGCTCACTTTGCAGCCCCCCAGCCACACAGCAGCCACGGGCAGCGCTCAGGAAAGGGCAGGCGAGAGGCTCCTCCTCACCTGCAGCACACCCAGTCCACCCCTTGCAGCAGAAACGCTCAAGATTTATAGGAAAATGCAGCAACCCGGCTTTTAATCAGCAAATGTGTGGCAAGCAGGCATCAAGAGGGCATCCGTGATTGGATGGGTGATTTGCATCACTGTAGAAGCCTCACTGCTGAGAGCAATGGTCTCCTCTCCCCCGGCACTGCCGGAGCAGGCAGAAAGCAGCAGGCACCTCCCCGCAGAGCCTGCCGTCTAAACAATGCAAATTACACCAGAGAGAGAAAAACGGCATGATTTTCTCTGATTTTTCTATCCACCACGGCAATCCAGCAACACAAGACATCCATTAAGAGCCAGGAAGTGCGGCCCAATCTTGCCTCTAATGCCTTGCCCAGGTGAATATGATGGGCACTCAAACCCCTCCCTGCAGTGCAGAGTCTCTGGAAATTGTACTTTGTGCTTTTATTCAGAAGTCTCAAAAGCCAGCACTCAGGAGGCAGCCCCCTGCTAAAATCCCCCCAGAACTATGGGACCCACCTTTCGGTGCCATGGTGAGGTTCATTTTGCACAGTTTCAAAAGCACACGGAGCCTGACTGCAGCACAGTGCCTCGTTCTGTATTCACCCTGGATTCACACTGAATTAATCAACCAAACTTGTCATTCCAGGGGCAGGCAGCACCTCTGCCACCAGCCAGGAGCTGTCTGGCTGTGCTCTGCCACCATTTGCTGTCCCTCTGTGCAAACCCCACACTGCAGAGACACAGAAAAGCCTCTCCCATCTCTGCTGATGGAGAATGCCTCTGCCTAGGATATTCCACAAGGACTGAGTCCTGAGGAGATCTGGGATGAGCAGAAGACCCTGTTTCTGAGGTGAATTTCAGACACTTCTGATGGGGCATGCAGAATATCCCCATTTATGCTGTAAAGGAGAGAAGCTGCAAACGCTTTCTGGCTCTGAGCAGCTGCAGGGCTGGTAAGTGTGTTCTGGCCAGGAAAGTCCTCAAACTAAGACTAAAGGAGCGTGAGAAACAGAGCAGCATTGCTTCCAGCCTTAATTCACTGTCCTGCAGGCTGGGAAAGCAGCTCCAAACCCCAAAACAGGTGGCAAGAACACCCTTCCCTGGACCAGGGACAGCCCTTGTCTTGTTCGTGGCAAGACCACACTTTGGTCCCTCAGCCACAAAGCAGCTCCTGTTGAGCTGCCCCTGGATTTCCAGCACTGCTCCTGCAGCACAGCTGTTGGCAATGGACTGTCCTTGCTCTGAAGAATCGCTGTGATCACCACAAAGGTGACCTCGTAAAGTTGGGGCAAACTGCTTGCAAGAATTCAACATATGGCTCGTGAGTGGCAAAGAGCCCTGACACACCAGGACTTCGTTTTTCCCCTGTCTCTACTAAAGAATGACATCTTTTACTAGCTTCTGTTATAATATCCTTTACTAGCTTCCTGTTATAGCATCATCAAAGCAGAAGGAGTTCAAGCAATATAAAATACAGCAGTGTGAAGGGGTGAATGAGACTGTCAGCCTGGAAAATGCAGAGTGGAAGTTGATCTGAGGCCTCTCAGCCTCAGCCAGCGTTGGATGAGGGCTGTCGTGGTGGGCTTGGAGAACCAGGCCCCAGGATAAATGTGGCCAGCACCAAGGTGTATTTTTAAACTGGCAGAAGTGGCCTGCACAGGCCTTAAGTTTTGGGGGTTTTTCTTTTTGTTTTTCTTTTTTGGCACAAGCTGAATGAAAAAAGCTGCTTTAAAATCTGACTCCTGCACAGAGACAAGACCTGTGACAGAGATTATGCTTAAGCCTACTGCCACTTAATTTGCTGGGAAGCAATGCAGCTGCAGCAGTATTGAGAGGTTCAGAGAAACCCAGTAGCACGTACATCATCAGCAAAAGGCTCAGGCTGAGCCTCTGCATGCACATGCTGGACATCAAAATGTTATCAGCGCCCTGAGAGCCTGCTGGTCAGGGATTAGTAAACAGCCAGAGGAGCTGATAACAAATTGCAAACTTTATAGCAAAGAGTGAGTTAATTCCAGGCTGTCGTTGCTACCATCTGCACTTCCAGAAAGACTTTGTCAGACATTTGGCAACCAATCCTTCTGAGCAGCAGAGGCAGTTGCTGTGCCTCGTTATGAACTATGGAGTCCAGATTGTGAACTCTTTCCCACCAGCATAAATCATGCACTCCAGTCAGAGGATTTACTCTGGCACACGTGACAGAATCTGCCACTTAGTTACCAGTACAAAACATAAAATTTAACTAATTATCTTGTAAAATATCTTCTGTGTACATTACCATGCAGGAAAAAAAAAAAAAAAAAAAGAAAAAAAAAAGGAGAAACTTTTATGATCTACAGAATTCTAGAAATGGTTCTTCCTAGGCTGCATGCCTTGGCTGGAAGTATTTTTGGCTTAGTTAAAAGCTTTCAAACCTGTGCTGATGTCCATAAAAGCAGAAGCCCTTATAAAAAACACAGAGAGAAACTGAGATGCTGAGAGCAGAGAAAAATCTGTGGCAGCAAACACGTCTTCTCAGCACCTCTGAGAGGCAGATTTGTATGATGAGTGCAGTCTGAATACATCACACCCATATTCCAACAGCAAGTCTCACCTTCCCAGAAAACAAGAGAACTTGGGAAGCAGAAACAGGCTCAGTGCTGCAGAGCCAGAGGTACACAGCCAGGCAAGGGAGAGCATTAGATCCCTGATCGTTAATTCTTGTGCACATAACCCGGAAAAAATGTGTGTGCTCAATTTCTCTCTCACAAAATGTCTCCTTCGCTTCATATTTTTCACATACACCAGCCTTGGCGTGCAGTCAAGAAAATGTTAACGTCTCTGGCAAAAATCTACAGCCCCTTCTTAACAACATGTGCAATCCATTCCTTCCAGCCCCAATAGTATTCTTCCACCCTGCTACTCCCCCCCACACACATGGACACTCGTTTTTTTCATCTGCAGACACCCCCTCTTGCTCTTCCTTTTCTCCATCCAGTAAGTCACATTCCAACTGTGTGTTTCTCCATCTCTGTCTCACACATACAGCTTGCTGGGCAGAGAGCAAGTTGGCAAACACAAGCTAGATATGGAAGCAGGGAGATACAGGCACAGCCACAGTCTGGACTCCGTCTTGGAGGAATTTCTAACTCGCCTGTAGGAGTGGATTTATGAGCTACAGCATACCCTTATCAGTTGAACTACTTGGAAGTCCTCCTGCCTTATCCCAGAGCTGGGCTGGGATTTATCAGAAGGAGCCAAGCCATGGAGTGTGGAAAAGAAGACTTAAGTTGCTTCTTAATAACTGAAGTCTACAAGACCCGTGTAGTTTCTCCTGCAGGAAGGCACGGGCTGGGCTTTGCTTTGGGAGCAGCGGCTGAAAGGAAGGGGCCAGCAGGGAGCCAGGGTGATGGACATGCCATGGAACACGGGCCACAGGCCCAGCCAGGCCACAGCAATGAGTGATGATGCTGTCTGTGACTGCAGCTCCCCAGGAGGCTTGTGTGTTCCTTCGGTTATCAGCTCCTCAGTGACAGACCTTCAATCACCAGCTCAGCCAGCTAAACGAGCAGCAGCACCTCTCCTTTGCAGACCAGGGAAACAGAGCCAGGCTCTGCCCTGGCCCTGTCACGCCTTTCTGCAAATCCCCCACTGTACAAAAGGTGGAAAAAAGTCTTTCCTAGCCTAGGAGTTTCTAGTTAATTCCCTTTTTAATTTTTTTTTTAACTATTAGGTGTTTCTACTTACAGTGGTGGAAGACAGCCTTGGCTGGAGAAGTGCCCAGACACACAGTGACGATGGAGACACGGGACAGTTTCACAGGATGGCAGTGACATGGAGACATGAATTTGCACACAGCAGTCATGGAGGTGATGTGGGAAAGAGATGAAGGAAGCACAAAAGGAAATGGTGATGAGCAGGGCAGCAGTGACATCCCCCCTCCCTTTTTGCTCTCCTCAAGCACAGCCTAAATCAGCCACAGACCATGCAGAGCAGGAACACAACCTGTTCCCTTGCAGGAGCAATGTCTCCTGAACTGCCACGGGTACTGCACCTGTTCACCTGACTCTTCCTCACCAGTTTCTGCATGGGGCCACTGCTGCTCTCCTGCTGTGTGTTACACAGCTGTGTGTTACACAGCTCAGGGGACAGCTGCAGCTTCTACTGCCTTCTCTGTGGAGGTGGAGAGTGGGACCTAAACAGCACCCACAGACCTCCTTCTCTAAGGGGAGTTTCAGAAAATGACTGTTTCCTCATCATGCCAGCAGAGCTCAGTGCAGGAGACACAGCCCTACAGCTGGCAAGGAACATACCACTGTCTCCACTAAAGGCACCACTAGTGATCAATAATCAACAAGACTAATTACAGCCCCTCCTTGTCTGGGCAGAGCACACCTCCCCTTCCCCTCTGAGTCTCCTCAGGGCCATTAACATCCCCCCTGCTTGCAGGGGCTGCTGGCATGGGACTGCAGAGATCCCTGGTGTGTTTTCAGCAGGCAGCACCTCAGCTGCAGGACAGGTGACTGGATTTGAAGGCAGACACAGAACTCAGCTGCTGTGCAATACCATATGGCATCATCTTCTCTCTTCCAGAGCAGATCCAGTGGGTAAGGGAAGACCCTCCCCGTGTTATTTGACTCAAAGGTCTCTGCCTACCTTCCTGGGACCTCTGCTAGGCTCTGGAGAGACTACTGCTCCACCCCTGCTCTGTCCTGTCCTGGAGCAGACTGGAAGGGAGGATTCCCAACAGAAGTTCTTTGCAGCTGGTGGCCTCTCATCCCATAGCACATAGGGTCGGGGTCCCTAGGAAGAAGTGCCTCCCCTCTCCTCAGCAAATTAACCAAGCAGTGTGCTCTGAGCAGCAGCCAGCTCACCCTGGAGCTGTGGGAACGGGGATGGAAATGGGGGGGATGGTGGATGTGGCAGCTGGGTTCCAGTGTCCGTGGAGGAAGGGCTGTGGGGCAGAGGGCAGGCTTCTCACACAAGGCCAGGCTTCCCTGTACAGCCTCTTCTGCCACCAGTGGCTGCAACACTCACGTGCTATGGGGCTGCTGGACTCTTGTGTACTCACCATCTGCCAAGTTGTCTGAGTGCCAGAAGCTACTCATGTTAAACTCCAAAAGGAAGCTGTCAAAAGAGCAAGAACAGAGGATGCTTTTTCAGCAGCCTGGAAGGATGCAGGTGTCAGGGAGATGGCCCTGTCGCCCAGCGAGTATCAGTTCTAAAATGTTTACTATAAATTTCTGACAGTGCAAGTCTGATTTTTTAAAAATTTTAATTTTTTTTTCCTCCTGTCTCCACATGCTAGAATGTAGCTCTGTATCGTGGGATCTGTACTGTGGAAGATCTGAATGGACTTTTCCCTGAAGTATATCCTGTGCAAGGGGCTCACCAGCGAAGGAAGGAACAAGTACAGCAGCCCCTGAGGCTGGGAGGGGATGCAGCCACTGTGGGACCACCTGAGGAGCAGGCTGGATGGCCACCAGAAGCCCAGACTCTGGCTGCTTGGAGATAACTACATGGAATTATTCTGTACCAGCAGGTTAAAGCCCTCAGAGCTGGAGCTTTACCACATCTCCCCTTTCGCTCACCCAGCAAGCTGAGCAGGGGCACTTCCATCTGAATTTGAGCTTGAACTCTGATTCACCCCACAAGTCTGAGATGAACTCAGACCCAGAGGAGAGCCTCCCCTCTCTCCCCCTTTGCCTGGCACTCAGACCTGAGCTGCTTGGCTTGCTGCCTTCAGCCTTCTCCCCCCGTGAGAGGAAGATGCGCATTCACTCCTCATGGGCAAACGAGACAGGGGAAGAGGACTCAGCACCGAGGATCTGCACAGAGCCCCAGGAGACCCAAGGCCTATTTCTGACTCAGGCACTTTGTACTGAGTGACTTCAGGTAAATCCCAGACCCACTGTGGGCCTCTGCCTCTCAAAATGGCAATGGTAATAGCTTTCTGTCTCCCAGGAGCACGGTGCAGAGCTGAATGTCAGGAGAAGGCTGACAGCAATGCCCTACGTGGGGGCTTCCCAGCTTTCCCAGCTCGTGCCCCTCCTGGTCTCAGCCTCCCAAACACCCCCATCTTTTGGTACTCACATGAGGAAATCACTTATCAGCCACTTCACTGCAGCTACAAAGGCATAAATTGGCTGGAGAACAAAAAGAAGAAATGAGAACTACCATAAGGACTTGGTCAGAGAATTCGTAATTGTTATGCAGGACCCCACATTTTAAACCAAGTCCCTCCACTGATCACAGCTCTTGAAGACAGGCTGGAAATTCAAGGTCTGGGCACCACTGGAAAATGTTCAGAATACATCAAAAGCCAGCAGAGCTGCCCTGCTACTAATAATACCTCCTCACCCCCTCCCCATCAGGGTCAGGGAGTTTATCAGGAATGTATGAAGGACTTTGAAGATGTAATTGCTTGATGATTTCTCTCCAGTGTGGATGACCTTCAGAGCTCAGAGCAGGAGAGAAACACAGCTAAATGGGACACCACCAGTTTAGGATGCTTTTGTGTTCTGAGAGCAAGTGGTGTTTCTGGGACAAGTGACAGCACTGCCCAGGATTTAGTATTATCTGCCATTGATTGATTATGCTTAACTGTGCTTTCATCCAGCTTTTCCTCAAGATGGCATGACTTCTATCATCTTCCTGCTTTTCAGCTACAAATTGGAAATCCAGCATTATCCCAGGGACAATTCATCTGCAGAGGATACTGCTGCTTCTTTGTGGTAACCATGTCTAATTTTCATCTCCCTCTCTCATAATCGTGGCCATGTCCCCAGACCCAAAACAGATGCAGTAGTCACAGGATGCAGGATAATGTTCCATTAGTGCTGACTTCTCTTCAGCCAAAATAAGTCAGCAAATAGTAAAATGTAGAGATGGTGGCAATCTGACTGAGTTTTTTGTCTGTATATGAAAAGCTGACTTTTCTTGATTTCTTTTCAAGGGTTTTGCTAAGAGGGGAAGACAAGAGATGGAGGCTTAATGCTCACCTTTTTATTATCTTCCCAATCCACCTCATTTTTGGCAGCTCATGGTTTGTGGCATTTCTTTCAGTGATCAGAATTGGAGGATATAATCAAGCAAATGTTTTCACTACAATCACCATATTTTATCTAGCCAGCTTAAGTACAGCCATTGCAAACCAGACATTGCTAAAAGTGTTATTGCTAAGAATGTTGTTAAAAGGCAATATTTTGTTGAAAATTCTTTTACCAGGAGAAAATGACAATGTCATGCTCTAAGGATTACTTCCTGCACTCCTTCCAGTGTCAAAGGATCACGACAATAATGAACACATCCTTGTTTAGGGTTGTGTCAAGCAGTTTGAAGTGGCCTAAGTGTTGGGTACTTACTTTGTTCTGCCTGTTTGAGGCAAGGTTAGGAAGGTGGAGTGGGATTAGAGTAGGAGTTAGTATCAGCCTGAAGAGAGGTTGCATTTGGGTACTGGTAAAACCCTTCACTCTGTTAGTTTGTTCCCTGGGCTACCAGCATTCTCACTCTCCTGCTCCAGGCTCACTCATCCTTCCCCAGTGACTGCCAGTTTTCCCCAGGTGCTCTGTTCCCTGACACTGCAACTCTCCTTCTTGAGCTGAGTGAAAAGAAACAAAGAGCATTCCTGCTCATTCCAGCTGATTCCTTGGCTTTAAGGAGAACCTGCCATAGTCCAGCTCCTGTCCTTCCCCTGCTCCTTCCAGTTTTCACTGAGATCCTATATGGCAACAGAGAGACACACTGGAAGCCAACATCAGGCCACCACTGCTTCAGGAATCTGCCTGAGGTGAGTTTGGACAGTCCCATCACCTGAAAGCAAACACCTCCTGAAGTCTCAGGGTCAGGCTGGAGATGCCCTGCAGGAGGATGCCCAGCCCAGGGAGGG